>NC_041063.1:7798024-7990325 GCF_900634775.1 Gouania willdenowi | reverse complement strand
CAAATTACCCAGATGACAAAAAACGAAACTATAAAAACTAAACCAAAACTAACCCAAAACGAACAAAACTCGAAACAAAAAACTAACACAAAAATAAAAAACTAACACCAAAACGAATAAAAACCAAACTAAAACTAATAAAAACTAAACTAAAACTAAAAATCAAAACTAAAACTAATAAAAACTAAACTAAAACTAATAAAATCAAAACTAAAACGATAAAAAACGCAAACGAATAAAACAAACTAAAACTAAAAAGCAAAACTAAACTAATAAAAATCTAAACTAAACTAATAAAATTAAACTAAAACGAATAAAACCACAAACAAAAACGAATAAAAACCAAACGAAAACTATAAACTAAAAACTAAAACAATAAAATCAAACTAAAACTAATAAAATCTAAATAAAACTAATAAAATCAAACTAAAACTAATAAAAACCAAACTAAAACTAATAAAATCTAAACTAAAACTAATAAAAAGCAAACTACACTAATGAAATCAAACTAAACTAATAAAAACCCAAACTAAAACAAATAAAACTAACTAAAACAATAAAATCTAAACTAAAACTAATAAAAACTAAACTAAAACTAATAAAAACCAAACTAAAACAATAAAATCTAAACTAAAACTAATAAAATCTAAACTAAAACTAATAAAAACCAAACTAAAACTAATAAAATCAAAACTAAAACTAATAAAAACCAAACTAAAACTAATAAAATCAAAACTAAAACTAATAAAAACCAAACTAAAACTAATAAAAACCAAACTAAAACAAATAAAAACTAAACTAAAACAATAAAATCTAAACTAAAACTAATAAAATCAAAACTAAAACTAATAAAAACCAAACTAAAACTAATAAAAACCAAACTAAAACTAATAAAATAAAAACTAAAACTAATAAAAACCAAACTAAAACGACTAAAATAAAAACTAAACTAAAACTAATAAAATAAAAACTAAAACTAATACAATATTGCATATATATCGTAGTTTGTATAAAAAATACTTGTTTTAGGAGTCACTGCTTTTACTTTTCAGAAGTAAAGCTCAGTTAGATGGATTTCTTAGTGCATCCCAACCCAGACCTTCCCCATAACAAGCCACACTACAGAACTCACTCACACGTGCTGTCCCTTACAGGAGAAAAAGCCAAAAGTGACACATATTGTGCGGCTGTTTAATTAATTAATGTGCCTGTGTGGCATTTTGCATCAGCAAATTTAACCCAGAATTGTCTTTCTGGTCAGACTTCATTTGAAATAAATATTATCTAGATTTGTATCATATATCACCATTTTGAGAAAATATATTGAGATATGAGTTTTGGTCCATATTGCCCAGCCCTAGTAGGAATGTTCACAGCATTTCAATGTCAACAAAGGTAGGCCTACCAGATTATAATCACATAATTCTATTGTTGGTTGATAAGTGTCTATTTTAGATTTCCTGTACACTTGTCTTAAATTATAAGGGATACTGAAGCTTGGTTAATGGTGGGTCAGACAAATTTTATTGTATCAATAACCTGTTAGTATTAAAGGCAGGGTAGGCGATTTTCAAAAGCTAGCATGATTTTGAATGTAGCCTCCCTGATGGCTACATTCCCCCCGTGCTCCGTCTCACTCACATGCATGTGCACAGCTGCTGCAGAAGAGGAGCTCAGCTCATCGCTTGTATTGTGTAGAAGCTTCGTTGTCTCATGTCTCATTCAGCAGTAAGTAAACAATAAAATGTACCATTATATATGTTAAAAAACGTGACCAAAAACTGTGTTTTAACTCTGTCAGTGGTGACGCGCTTTCAGTGTGAGCTCATGCATGTGAGGACGAGCAGGGAGACGTGATTGGTTAAAGAAAATGGCTTGTTTTTTTCCATTGGTTGAAGTTATTACAGATTTACAGCAACTACAGTTGACAGATTTCCTTTTTCAGAGCAGATAAGATTTAATTTAACTTAATTTTTGTCAGGACATAAAGACAATTTCAACCAAAAACTTAAAAAGTGTATCTGGAGAAAATCGCCTACCCTAGCTTTAATATGACTTTACTGCTGTAATTATTTTACTGTATGCTACTTAAGGGTTAAAGTTAATTATTAATATATGATTATTGTCCAAAGCAACATCAAATGCAGTTTTTTTCAAGGGACATGAAACGTGTGTTGCTGACTGGCTCCCAACACTGCGCAGGAAGTGGGCCGGTTTATCAATGACTCCTGGGCCACTTTCCCACTGCAGTCTGCCCCTGGTATATAGTCATATATATGAAAAATCCTTGTTTTAATCACAAATAAAATCGGTTCAAAGAGACAAAAAATGGTGGAGAAGGTGGTGAAATGGGATTTAAAAAAACACAGAAATTGATAAAAAAAAAAAAAAAAAAATGTGCAGAAAAGACATCAAAATTTTATGTAGCAAAAATGCATTAAAAAAAAGCAAAAATATGGCAAGAAAAAGTGATGAAAATAGGTTAAAATATGACAAGTTTGGTGTAGTTGCAGAAAAATGGTAAAAATAAAATTCTTCAAAAAATATTCTTAGTTTCTTGAAGGCATCTGGCGACCCCCTCTCAGTGTCTTGCAACCCCAAATGTGGTCCAAGGTTGAGAACCCCTAACTTAATCAACAAGCAGATCATGATTGATTACATAAAACACAACAGAACCAACCAATTCATTCTCGTGTATACATGTTTACCAGTCCTTTATCATTTATACAGAGCAGTGGAATAGATGTAGAATAAGATCTTTGTGTCTTTGGCACAAGGTTGATAAACAGAGAAGAGGAGGAGGAGGAGGAGGAGGAGGAGGAGGAGGTCAAGGATCCTAGAGGAGTGTTCGTATGAAGAGGAGGAGGAAGAGTAGCAGCTCCATTTTTCTTCATTGACTGCAGAACGGAGGAAAGGACAAAAGTGAGAGATGATGAATGTTAGAGAAAAACAGCTTCACATAAACAAACATCACACGTTAAGAACACGCTGGATATGGAAGGGAGTGGAACAAAGGGGGAGGGGCAAAAACTGAAACAGGAAACTGTCCTGATGAATATTCTCATTAGTGATCGTTGAACATGATCAATGGATGTGATTGTTTGATGTCGTTTGGAGGGAATTCATCAGCTTTATCTGGCAATGAGCATTTATACACAACAATTACTATAAACTAGTGTGAAGAGGAAAACTTTACTGATAAAACACATTAACAATGTGGATTAAAGTGATTTCCTGTAATAATTACATCTGCTTAATTTATCAATGAGTTGGTTAACTTATTGAAAAGGTACGTATTGGAAATATGAATAGATTAGACTGGACAGCAGTTTTTTTATGGAAATAAATCAGTGAAACTTTAATTTATTTGCATGATATTACTGAAATGATTTTTTTTACATTTGTGATCACTCAAATTGGTTAAATTCTTACTATTTATTACAATTATGCTTTAGACACAAAACAATATTAGTATCAATAATTATTCAATCAACCAAATACTAATACATTCTTTGCACATTTAACAGTTCTTTAACTGGACCAAAAAAAAAAAAAAACATGCATTCAGTTCGCTCAAGAAAGTACAGAGCTAATTTGTCACTTATAATAAAATATAAATACTCCTTACTGGAGGCAGATGTTATATTTAAAATTCTATCAAATAAATTAGAATAATTTTTATTTTTACTAAATTTTATTAAAAAATACTTATTTATTTTCTAACTGGTGTTGCTTCTGATTGGCTTATTTCCTCTCATCTTCCACCCATTTAAAATCAATAATCACCCCAACCTGAAAATAACTCATATTTGTTCTTATTAAATATAATCTTAGAAGCATTTATGTGTATTTTTTTTACTTGTACGCTAAATGTAAACATGGTTGTTTTATTCTCCAATGAAATTACCAATAAATGCAGTGAACTTAGTTCATCAAACTCATCCTTATTCATTAATTTAAGGAAAATAATTAAATTTAGAAATTATTATAATTTGTTCTCATCTCACATATGTTTCTAAATAATGAAAGCGTCTTAATTAAATAACCATCCTCAGCAAGTCGTCACACAGACTTAATTTCATGTTTGTTTCTTTGATGCTTTGAAAGTAATTAGATTACTATAAATACCTTTAATTATTTTCACAACACAAGCAATCATCATCAAAGCTCCAGCGTTGATGAAAATGTAAAGCCTGGATGTTGTTTTCATGCTGGAGGTGGTGCAGCATTAGTGTGAGCTCTTTTCTTCTTCGTGTCTTTTTAAAAAAATAAATAAATAAAGATGTGTAGTTACTGACGTCCGTGAGAAAAAAAGTAATTATGTGGGATTCCAGAATTTTTATGAACATGGATTCATGTGTGTGTGTGTGTGTGTGTGTGTGTGTGTGTGTGTGTGTGTGTGTGTGTCAGACTGAGACTGCCCAGCAGGAAGAAATCCCAGTAACTTTGTTGCCACCAACACACTGAGATCAAAGGCAGGATGACTTTGATCACTATTTATGGTAAAACTTTATATCACACAGAAGTGTGAGTTCAAAGGTGAAGTTGTTATTGCCACATTTTGTGAGCAAACTGTGAAGCAGTGTTCTAATCTAGTGTTTCTCAAATGGGGGTACATGTACCCCGAGGGGTACGCGATGGCACTACAGGGGGTACTTAAAAAAGAAAAAGAGAGCAAGACAAATTAACAAATACATTGTCTATTTAAACAGCTCACTTACACATTTGATATAAAATGATGGTAAATGTGCACAAAATAAAGGTCGAGTTTCTATCGGTTTGTTTCTCTTTTGTCATTTTTTTAGTTAGATTATTTTTTAGTTTTGTTTTTTAGATTATTCTTTTGCAAGGTTTTTGTTTTTCCGATTTTTATTTTGCGAGTTTTGCAGATTTTTTGGTTGTTGTTTTTTCTTTTAGATTTAGATTTTTTTTTATTTTTTTCCTTTTTAAGATTTTTTAACAAATAAAGTATCAATCTTGGTCCCACCACAGGCGTGAGATGACTGGAAATGATAAAAAACTATAAGAATAAATCTATTCAGGAGCTACTAAATCAGTGTTTTTCAACCTTGGGGTTGGGACCGCATGTGAGGTCGCCTGAAATTTCTGAGAAATTCAAATAGATTTTTGGATTTTTCAACACAATCTTAAACAACTGTATTTCTATACTTTCACTTTGTGAACATAGTTGAACTAAAATGCAGTGAAAACATAATTCTAGAAAATTCCAGAAATTCTTGATATTTAAATGGGGTCACAATACATAAAAGGTTGAGAACCACTGCACTAAATACTGTTTCTTTCCACTTATTTACAAATTCAGAAATAAGAGAAAGATAGTACTAGAGCCTAAAACGTTTGAGAACCACTGATCTAATCGAGGATGTACGTTATGAACCACTTAATGTGTCACACACTAATGTGTCCTCCTGTCTCCTTTTTACCACGACTAAGGTCCTCAAAGATATCCACCTAAATAGATAACGGCAAAATTTCAGACTTGGTATTACTGGACCTCAATGCAGCATTCGACCCAGTAGGCCATAACATATTAATAGATCGACTGGAAAACTGTGTGGGACTCTCTGGCATGGCACTGAACTGGTTTGAGTCCTATTCAAAAACAGGAACTACTTTGTGTCTATTGGTGATTACAAATCTGACCCAACAAAAATATAATGTGGAGTTCCCCAGGGCTCTATTTTGGGCCCCTTACTCTCAACATCTGCATGCTCCCAGAACTAAAAAAACAATAAAATAAGCTATCATAACTATGCAGACGAGACGCACATTTACATAACTGTATTACCAGGAGACTATAGACCACTACAAACCCTGATCAATTGCATTGATCAAATTAATATTTGATGTGTCTAAAATTTCTTCAGGTAAACAAAGAGAAAACTAAAATTGAAGTCTTTGGAGTCAAAGAAGAAAGACTGAAAGTCAGCACCCAGCTTAAAAAATGTAACGTCACAGCAGGACCTAGAAAAACGGATTCATTCATTTATCGTTAGTCACAAGTCTACATAAAAAAATCTATTTGAAAAAAGCTGCAGTTAATCCAGAACGCTGCTGCACGAGTCCTCAAAGCACAAAGAAAGTGGATCCCAGTTCTCAAATCCTTACACTGGATTCCAGTCAATCAGAGAATCGACAACAAAATACTGCTACTGGCTTATTAAGTGTTACATGGTACAGGACCAAAATACATTTCAGACCTTCTGCTCCGATATCAACCACCCAGAGGTCTCAGGTGGTCTGGGACAAACCTACTTTATGTTCCAAGAACAAAAACAAAACACAGAGAAGCAGCTTTTAGTTTATATGCTCCTCATCTGTGGAACAAACTCCCAGAAAACTGCAGGTCAGTCCAACTGCGCTATATTAAATCCAATGCATCATTATTATTATTAAAGACATTTTTATTCGACACTGCTAAACTGTCACACTATTTAATCTGATATAATCCTGTTTTATTAATTGATATTGTTTTACATGTTTTGATTTTTTTTCTCATTTTTAAATGTAATTTTATGGTGTGCTAGCGCTACTGTGATGTTTTATTTTTTTTGTGTAAAACACTTTGAATTGTATTGTACATGAAAGGTGCTATATGAGCACGTTTGGCTTTGATCCGCTAACAAAGGAGCTAACAATGGAATGTGACAACATATCCACTGAATGTGATTACGGAAGAGTCAAAGGAGGAACAGGCTACGGACACGCCCAACATTTCTGAGGAAAAAGAAGCTGAAAAATGTGACGCTCACTGAGAAATCCATGGACAAGTCGGCACGAGAGAACAGGGGAAAAGGATAAAAAACCTTCATTTTCTAAAAAATTTGATTTTTTTCTTTTCTTTTTTTTTTTTGCAAAATATGCTGCTTGACGTTGTAAGGAAATAACTCCATGATAGTATCAAAGGTTTTAAGTAAACTTTTTTTAGTGCAGAGCAGCGTCTGTGTTTGAGGGTGTGGAATCAAACAGCTGATCAATAACTGATGGTCTTTGATTATACACACAACTCTTCTTATTGTTTTGAACATTGTCTTAAACAATGCCTTTGCCTCACAATACACTTTCTGCTAAAGCTAAACCTTAAACCAAAACCAAAGGTGTCCAAACTCAAAGCCCGCGGGCCAAATCTGCCGTCTCAAGCCCCCAGTTTGGCCCATGGGGTAATTTTGCACAAAGTGAAATTACAATAAAAATATTATTCCTAAATTGTGAAACTCTTTTTTTAATATCTGGAACAACATTAAACCCAGTTCGGAATCACCAAACCAAGCATTTGTATAAAGGAAGTAACAAAAAGTAAACACAACAGTTCCTGCGTTGACAGGAATGGATGTAAACGACGACTTACAAATCAAAAATATTCCAACACAAACAAGCAGCTACTGTAAATGTTTTGGTGTTATTTCTTTCCTTTTCTACTGGCTTGCTCGTCCCTGGCTAAGTGAAGAATGTTTGTATACTAGCTTTATTTCCTCAACTCATCTGAAAGTTTCATAAAGTGATTAAATGAACGCCTTACTTTCAATTTTTATTTATTTAGTTTTGTTTTTCGGTAAGTTTTGGTTTGTTGTTTTTTTTTTTAGATTTTTTTTGTAATCTTTTTTCTTTCAATTTTTTTTCATTTTTAAGAGTTGTTTTTAGATATGTAACGATTTACTCAACTCCCGATACGATTCGATTCACGATACTGGGTTCACGATACAATTCTCTCACGATTTATTTTACAAAATGGGACTGTAGACAAATGATGACTGAAAAATAATTCTTTATTTTTTTGGGGAAAAAAAAAACTAGAAAATACTGTGCTATTTTCCTTTTATATTTCATTGTCAAAAGAATTTCTTGATAAACTATTCAAAACAATGCAATTTAGCTAAAAATGAATCTTGAATGAAATAAATAAAGGAATAATTCAAATGAAGAAGAAGCCTATTAATTTAAATTCTGGTTCTATAGTAAACAATGCAAAACTACATAATAGTTCCTTTTTCTTTTTAAAAGTGCAAACTGAAAATGTATTTTGTGACTTAACAATTGGACTAAAAAAAAAACAAAAACAGTCTGCACCGTATTTAGGTCAGCTATTTGTTTGGACCAGCAGAGGGCGCTGGTAACCCAGTGGTCGGTTGGCATGCAGTATTCTAGCAGTGAAGAAGAGATGCTATGCGCTAGTAGACAGAGCTAATAGAACAACGTGACTTTTACAGATATTCACGTGAGATTACAGATATTTCTTTTGGTGCTAAAGGGGTATGGAATCATTTATGAACATGTTTAAGAGTAGAAGGCGGCCAGAAGAAAGTAATAGCAGATTACGCCCGCCGCCTACACTTTTTGGAAAAGAGAGGATAAATATATAGCACCCTCTGCTGTTTAAAAAAAAGTA
This sequence comes from Gouania willdenowi, assembly GCF_900634775.1. Lineage (NCBI taxonomy): Eukaryota > Metazoa > Chordata > Actinopteri > Blenniiformes > Gobiesocidae > Gouania > Gouania willdenowi. Next base: position 7,981,918 of record NC_041063.1, on the reverse strand, counting down.
CTGCGATTCAATTTTCAGAGCATCGATGTGAACCGTAATACCCATGAATCGATTTTTAACTGCCTTACGATTAATCGTTACATCCCTAGTTGTTTTTGTTTTTTGGAAGGTTGTTGTTTTTTGTAATTTGTAGTTGTTTGTTTTTAGCTTTTTTCTTTTACTTGTTCCTTTATCCTTTTTCAGATTTTAGTTTTTTGTGAGTTTTTGTTGGTTTTTTTTGTCATTTTTGGGTGCTTTTTTTTAGGTTTTTCTTTTAACTTTTTTATCTTTTTTTTCTTTTTAAGATTTTTGTGGGGGTTTTATTGGGAGGATTTTGCGAGTTCTTGTATTTTTTTTCTTTTTGTATTTAATTTTGAACAATAACTGAAATAAGTGTGAACGTCTTCTAAAGTCTCTACTGAACTGTGTGGGCTGTAAATCACAGAAAGAGGATAGTTATATAAACAATATGTATTCATTTCCTATATTTTATTTACCATTAACGTGCAGCGTACACGAAAGATCTCAGTGTGACTTCATCATCTCGATTCATCGAGCATAAAAAGAGGTCCCGAGGTTGAACAACAAATAATTTCCTTTCTAAATTAAACCAATCGGGCCTAAAAAAAACAACCAAACCTGTGAAAAATAGAGTAAAACAGATACAGAAAATAAGAAAAACCTTTAGGAATAACCTGAAAATAATGAAAATAAGCAGTAGAAAGTATTACAGCAGTAAAACAAGCTGTCAGTGTTAACCAGAGTTATCTCAGATGTCTGGAGCTGATAACGTGTATGTTTCTCATCAGTCTGAGCGAGGGATAAAAAGCATGTTGTGTGTGTGTGCGTGTGTGTGTGTGTGTGTGTAGTTAATGATCAGACACACACAAACATGAGCAGGAACAGATCTGAGCTCCCGTCACTTCACATGAAGCAGAAAATCATGGTCGTGTTCAGATCAGAGTGAGTTCTGTGAAGGACGTTTTCAAAGAGCCGCGGGTGTTCATTTCATTTCAATTTGTTACGTGTGGCTGGTATGACGGTGATATAAAATGTAGAAAATATCCTTTAGGCAGGTTGCCAGGGTTGAAATTGGTCAGGGGGCCAAAATTTTTTCAAGTGAGACCTCAGGGGCCGAATTACACTTTGAGCCTGAAAGACCAAACATTGACCCAACACATGGATATGCTGCAAGAAATTGTTCATGAAACTGCCAATGCAATTTCCAAAAAGAAATTGCATTGGCACTACATTAGGTTCACAATAGCCACGGTTACATGATGTTTTTTATTTCGTAATCAGTTATTCCAAATTAAATCATTCAAAATTAAAGTGTTCTGCTTCATGTTTACATGGTAATAATAATTCCAGAACTGAGGTTTACATGGAAAACCGGTTAATTCGGCTTTAGTTAATTCGGCTTTAGGTCTGGGGGTTGGGAAGGCTCTGATTGGACAGGGGGTGAACATGTCGGCTCTAACACAGAAGACCACACATGAGAAATTTTTTCATCATTATTTTGATTGTAGTTTTGAGGCAGCAGTTCGACAATAACACACTTTAGTCCACGAAGCGGAAGAGATTGGAACTAATCACCAGTAAATAATATGCCCAGTAAAACTCTAGAATAACAATAACCAGTAATAAATATTTGCTCCCTGGTAAAGACAGTAGCTCTAAATACTGGTACAATGATAACCTTGGTAATATTACAGCCTCTGCAGCAGTATGGGGACGCATTCACTCCGTCTCCGAATCTTAGTATCACCCGTCCAATGAAGCCTGTTTCGTTTGCTGATCTCCATGTGTGTGATAAGTCCATGTGTCCGTGTTAATGTGCGCATGTTTATGCCTCCATCCATTCCCTTTTTTCATTACAGTATATCCATGTCTCTTAACCCTCTAATTAGTGTCAGCTCTAGTTCGGGTGGCCATGTTGGATTATGTCGTGACCCAGTGCATCATCGCCGCCAGTCGCACATGTGCAAAATTACCTGAATTAACTTAAAGTAGGAGTAAGTGTTTATAACTGTTTACAAAAAAGAGGAATTGTTTAATTGAAAATTAAAAACATAATAAACCAGCCACCTAATTCAGAATTAAATTAGCATTAGAATAGTTTATAAGTTTACAAGGTCAGGTTTAGGAGGAATTAACTTTTATTCTGCTTTAAAGAGGAACTAAACCTCCCATGTAAACGTGGCCATGTAACCATGGCGGTCCGTAACCATGGAACCCTTGCTTTAGGGTGTGAGTCCTTCTATCCTCAGGGTTTGTTGTCAACTGTCTGTGATTTACTCTCTAACTTCAGCCACCAGAGTGTGTCAGTGCACTGTTTAAGGGAGAATAAAGATCCCTTAGGAGAGCTCTTCTTCTCCGCTTCATTGTATACTACCAAACCTCAGAGAAGGAACTGTCGACCCGTGGTCACAGATTGTTGTCGGGTCACAACTGAGGTTTACATGAACATCTTTAACTTTTTCTGGTTTTTTAGAGCAAATAAAAGTAGCACAAGTTGTCGTTGTGACTGAAAAAGCTACTAAATGATGTTAAAAGCTCCTAAATGATCTAAAAAGCTCCTAAATGATCTAAAAAGTGTTGATCATTCTGTGGATATATTAGAGATGTCCTGATACAACTTTTTCATTTCCGATACAATAGCGATACGATATTAACACAAATCATACATACTTTTATTACTTATTTTGTAGTGTGGAATGTTAGAAAAGGCTTGATTAAGTGATGTTACCTAAACATAGAACAATAGTCAGCAACAGTAGGTATTATAAAAACTGACCCACTTATTATTAACCAATCGGTTACATACATTTTAACCAACATAATATCTGCAGTATTCTACAATTGAATAAATATAATACATATGGGAGATTTTAGATGCACTCTGATAAAATCCGATATTCGTTTTCTGGCTGATATTGGACCGATATCAATATCGGATTGGGACACATCCACAATATATCGCACCTATAATATTGTTAGGACCATGATTTTCATCCCCTGTGCAGATTAATCACTAATTTGTCTAAAAACTTTGCTTAAATATGCAGCGTTTTCATAAAGAATGTAATCAACATTCAACATATATTGAATTGTTGGATGTTTTGAAATATTACAAATCAAAGCTGTTAGTTAAATGTTCATTAAGCTGAGGAACAGAGAAAGAAGGTGGAGATATTGGTAAGATTCAGTTTTCAGATTTCAGATTCAGAAAACTTTATTTTGTCCCCAAGGGGCCATTCAGTTTCAGTTACATCCCGACCAAGAAACATGACAGACAATGACAGGTACAGGAGTACTGGGGAGTAGCCACAAGTAGGAGTGTCACCATATCTTGATACTGTGATATATCACAATATTTTTTCGCACGATCAATTATCGATATGCTCGCGCTAAGTATCGATTTTTTTTTTCCAAAACCTTTTCTGCTTTTTCACTAAAATGTGCAGGTATGTCTTCACAGAAATGTTGTCACTGTTTGTTGAAGGAACCAATATATTGTTTACTGGAATATTGCACTATAATGGTGTCACTGGTAAGAAAGACTATTTTTTGTTCACAGAAATCCCTATTGGAGATACTTATTCATTTACATTGGTATGTTGACAACATTGCGACAAAAACCAACAAACACAACATTCAATTCAATACAACAGCACGACCAGAAAAAAAAGCTAACTGCTAACAAGGGTTGGGGTCAATTGTAATTGCGTAATTGATAATACTTTTTTTAATATATATTGAGATTGACAGGTATGACAAAAACAAAAAGACTCAGACGCCATTTTACAGTTGATTCAAGACATGAGTCGAACTGACCCGTTAGCATTAGAGATGCTAACAGAAAGCTAACACAAGAGGAAGGTTACGTTTCATGGGCTTATTTATTAAAGGCTTATTAATTTTCATACATAATTGTACTTGACTCAGTGGAAAAATTAATTTAATTGTAATTGAAAAAATTGTTAATCACCATAATCATAATTTAGTTGTAATTGAATATGGATATATGAAGACATAATTGTAATTGAAAAATGTAATTGGCCCCAACCCTGGTGCTAACTGCTAACGGCTAACTAAAGAGCACAGGAAGTACCTGCCAGCGCTGCAGCTGTTTTCTCATTTGTGTTAAAATGTTTGAAACTAAGTTAAAGCACAAGCCTTATTCTGAAGTAAAGCTATACATGTGGTGAACTTAAATTACAATCTTTATTTAACTCCTGGAAATTTAGTCAGCCAACGATTGTCAGGAGTTCTTGTTACTGCTTCGTCAGGAACAAACAGTGACATGTTGAATCCCTCACAGTTTGTTCATTACCCGAGTGACGCACTCTGTGGATGTTACGCACACAGCAGCAGACAGGATGGATGTTTATCCCAGACAAAAATCTATTATGGTCCGTTCTGTGTGTGATGTGGTGATTAGGTTTAATTGGTCCATTACAATACTGGCCTTATCAACCAAGTTCATGTTGTAGTTCTTATTTTTCTTCCATGTTCAGCTTCCAATATCTCAGGAACTACAGCTCATAGTAAAGGTAAATATGGTATAGTAATATAGCTCCTCCTACTCTCTCAGAATATACAAAACATCTGCTATACATCCTATCTGCTGGACATAACAGCTCCTCTAAATAGTCAAAGTGAGTGTGTGTTTGGGTCTAGAACATATTTGGGTCTTCAGTAAATAACTTAGCATATGCCTCAGTTCCCTGTAATTAGATCAGCTTAGAGCTATGAACATAGACTGTTCACATCACTAATGATTAGTCACATATATGCATTGGTTCTTGGGTGACACGCTCTGGAAATGTTAAAATATACTTTTTTTTTTTTTTTACTGTTTTTATTGATCCATAACTGCATGTGGGAATGTAAGAAAAAATCTGATTTGTTTTTAATTTATAGTATAAAGGTTACTCTTCCTTGACATATAGAACTTATTTTACTTTATGTGACTTCTTCATTTTTATTTTTTACCCCAACTTTGGGTTATTTCACCACTCGTGAATATTGAAAATCCTTTACATAAAGCCATTGTAGCTTTGCTCATTTTTCACTAGCAACATAAAAAAATATAAAAACCATCGCATCAGAAAAACCACTTATTTTTTAAAACAGATTTATTATGAACAAATTTCTCATGTTCTATATTTTCTAATTTATACTTTGTGAGGTATAGCTTCTCATGATGGAAACAAATGGTAATATTTTAAAGCAAATATGGAAGAAAAATAAGGACACATGAAAATCGACACAAACCCCCATCACTAAATTGTCCAAATCTCAAAAAGTGTTTATCCAATCAAACTAAAATGTACAGTGTTACTATTAAATAATCACAGAACAATTGGTAGAAATATCAGAGTTTTTTTAGACTGAAGTGCATGGGATGTCCTGAACATTTGTTCAAAAGACATGGAATGACCATATTATTTTACTGCCCTCACAAGTGCTGTGCATTACATTCTATAATTTTAAATTTTCTATTAATTGTCTCGAACCAGCAACAGTCAATAGTCAGTCAACAGTGTTATTGGATACTTCTAGATCATAACGCCACAAAATGGAACATAAGTTAGCAGCTTTACACAAACCCTAAAGAAGCTGGTAGAAATCACATGGGATACCATATGAAATCAATTCTAAACTGGTCTATCCTGGTCCAGGACCTGGAGAGGGGAAAGAAACTGCTGTGGACTTCCCCAGGACTTTTGGTCAGGTTTAAAACAGGAAATGTAGAAGAACTAAGCAAGTCAATTCACTTCATGCAAACACTAATATTCTGCAAGAACTTTGTAACAACAAAGTACTAGAAATAGATTTAATTTACCTGATTTTGTTCACATGTGACATTTTGGAGTTTCTCTTCTTCTACTACTTCTTGAGTTAAGGAATCCAGTGTTTTGATGCATTACTGCCACCACTGGGTACAGGTAATATTTTACATTTTTCAAAATAAAATACTAATTTATTGAGATACATTACTTATCTTCTTTCAACCCGGAAGTTGAGTCGCACGGTTTCTTGGAGTGCCTCCCATTTCATGACGCAGCCCTAGATCCCTGGCAGCATGGGCAACAGGCACACCCACCAAACTTTGTAAACAGTTCCAGAAAATGTATTTCACATATAAAGACAAAGAAGTGAGTATGGCAAACATTTCGCTAGACATTTATTTTACTTACGGCTGTGGCCTCTCCATCAGTGGGTTTTATTGTTGGAATCACTCCAGTTTGAAGACGTAATTTGCTGGAAATTCCACTTTGGAACTGGCCAAGGTTCACCATGCAGTCTTCTATAAAGTGACAGTCACAGACTAACGAATCCTGGATAGTGTGTCACGTACTCCCAGAGATAAATTCCAACCGCTTCTGGTGAGTCAACCTTTCTTTTGGAAGATAGAAGAAATTCCGAGGACTTTTGCATTTTCGGTTACCAGACATTATTGTTTGGTACAAAAACAAAGACTTTCTTTTCCTGGTGCAGACTGGATAAGAAAAGACAATGACCATCCAAACAGATGTTCTTCGACCGCTCGCACTACTGTAGTCTAGCACCTGAGAAAATGGGCGTGTATGTTCACTGTGGAGGTGCGGCACCAGCAGCAGGCACTTCCTCGTTTTTCAGAATAGGGCAGAGAAGCAGCTCAGAGAGCAGGATTATTGAGGATATCTCGGAGATGCAGGAAGGAAGCCCAATAATACTTTGGGGGTGTTTTTGAAAGGGAATTAACATTGTAACAAGGTTAAAAACTCAAAAGTTGACTGGCATGATATAGGACCTTTAAAAGATGGGAGACCAACACCTGAGCCACCAGACCTTCAGCAAAGGAAAGGTCATAAAAATGTTCGTTCTTTCCACAGTAAATGGTACAAAAAGAAGCATTGGCTTTGTGGATGTGCCTCACTGAACCAGCTGTTTCTGAGTTGTTGTCATTTTCTCTGTGTTTCCAACACAAAAAATGAATGCGCTGCCGTGTCATGAGATATCTTGTTGGGAGAGCAGGGAGGCTGCTTTTGAATAATGTTTGTTTCTTTAATAGTGTTTTATGATACAAACTTGATTTTTCAATTTGCAACGCCCTGCCTACCCAACCCTAGCGCTCACGACACCTCACCAGTAAGAACTTGGTAACAACAAAGTAGAACAAGTGACATTTTGGATCAATGTCCCAATTCTTCTTCTAGTTCTACTACTTCTTGAGTTAAACAGTAGTTGTTATCCAATGTTTTGATGCATTACTGCCACCACTGTCAGAACTGGAAATGCAGCATTAAATTCCGCAGGAACAAAATTCACAAATGCAACTACTGTATGATTCACGTGCAACACTTTTACATGTGCACACACAAAACTTTTGACCGTAACCTTAACCCATAGAAAACAAGGGCTACAGTGAATTGGTTCTGCATATATTCACTTAGTGTGATACAAAATTCACATGCTTTAGATTAAATGTTATTCTAGTTTAAGAGGTGAACAATAAACCATTTAATAACTGTAGAAACTTTAATCTACAATGTGTGTGTTTGTGTATGTGGTTTTGTGTAGCTCTTACCTCACACAGTCTTTGTGGTTGTGGAACAACGCTGCAGTTTGTTCCTCACTGAAAAAAGCCTTAAATTATAAGCAAATGCATCAAACCCATGGCCCGGGGGCCAAATCCGGCCCTTTTGGAGCATCCCAATTTGTCTCGCAGGAGAAAGCGAAAATGACAGAGAAAAACATGAATCATTGTGCAAATGAACACTTAACAATATTATCCAGGTTGCTCACAGTTTTCCTGGTGCTTACTGGTACTGTATATCACATGACTCCTGTCATTTTTAATGTTTCAACAGTTGAAAGAACTCAAAATTCTTACAAAATTGTAATTTTTCCCTCAAATTATGACATAATACTTTCCCTTAATTACATAGAAATTGGTCGCAAAATCGCGGAAACTTAAAATTAAGATCTTGTTGGACTGATATCTGTCACTTATTGCTAGGATATTGTTGGTTTCTACACATTTTCCTTTTATGTATATGTAGAATGCAAACTAGGAAACAATAATGTTGAAATTGTTTTAACCGCATAGAATTCTGTGTCCCCTGAATTAAAAGGTTTGCAAAAACCTGCTAAACCTGCACCTGACGGATGTAATAAGCAATAAAAAAGAAAAAGTAACTCAGATTCTTTTGTGACACTTTATATTAAACAAATAAATGCAGACAATGAGAAGTAGTTGCTCCATGAATCATTCACACGATGCTAAACTTTTATTTCTCTTATGTTACTATTACCATTGTAGAAATGTCCCTGATGAAATGCTCTGCGTACATAAATAAATTAAAAAACTTTGGTTGGAAATGTGCATGAATTGTTCTGCTAATCCTTAATACTTTGGACAAATGGTCAGATTTAAAGCATGGAAATAAGGTCACGATTCACGGCTTTACCCGCATCAATGTTTTGTTTATTGATGAATAAAAAAAAGATAAATCTGTAATAGAAAAAAAGCCCAACATCAGAAAACAAGCAAATGATTTTCACCCTAAAAAATGTTTCCCTACATAAAGTTGAGGATTATGAAAGAAAGTCCTGATGAAAACAAGCTTAACATATTTCTGTGACTTTTTAAAATATTTTTATAACCTCATCAGCTGCTGTGGTTGTCAACATCATTAAAGTGCAGTCGTGCTGATTTCATTTTCCATGTCCGTTGCTAACGTGCTAACGTTGCCTAGCAAACAAACAAATGTTCATTCTTGACTCTGAGCTCCACAGTTTTTTCATCCAAAAATATCCACGTCATTACAAAGACATGAACGCCTGCTTTCAGCGTTCCAATCAGCTCAAAATGTGATTAAAACCAAACTGAAGGGAGCGGAAAACAAAGAGAATGATGAGCAGAAACCAAACGTGTTTCTCCATGTGTGTCCAACTAAAGCTGGAAGTGCTTCATCACGCATCGAATGAGCAGAAATCCAAGTGAACTGTCCTGCAGTGTGAAAGTATGAAGGTAGATATGTTTGCAAAATGGGAGCGCTGGCGGAATGTGATATGATAGAGTTAAAATTTAAACCCCCAAAAATATTCACACGTGTGTAGACTGATATTGGCCAAGTTTATATTGGGAGCTTTAATTCCTTTTTAAAGCAGAATAAAAGTAAAATCTTCTTTAAACTGACCTTGTAAACACTTAATTCCTAATACAAATTTAATTCTGATTTAACTTAAAGGGACATGTCATGGTTTTAAATCCTTCCTTTTTACATATAAATCATACAGTTGTGGTCTATATAAAGCCGAACTGCAATGCTTGGGTCTGAATTCCTCAATATTATAGCTCCACCCCTTTTCTCCCCTTTTCTGATGTGCTTCTGAGAGCAACTCGTTTTGGTGCTGTCTCTTTAAATGCAAATGAGACACTCCATACCCCGCCCCCTCTTCAGGTGGACACTCAGTTCAACTCCACCCTGCTCGGCCATTTTTGTAGTTTGATAGACGAGATACGGCTATGTAGCGGCGCAGAAACTTTATATTCAGAGGTTATTTACAAAATGTCAACAAAGGAAAACTTGTCCATCCAGCCTTACATGTTTGAGCCAGAGTCTGACCGGTGGAGCGAGATGAAATGAAGATGATGAACCTGCAGACCCTAACAAGTGAGCTAACACAAGCACCGAGCTAACAGAAGCACCGAGCTAACGTCACGAAATGCATTTTAATACAGTCTTTTCAAAGACAAAAACGGCAAAATGAATGACTAATGAAAACTTTAGACTTAAATTAAATGACGTAGGCCATATCATCAAGGATCTAAAACGAGCACACAGCGCTAACATATGAGACGGTGCAACTGCTAATGCGAACAAAACAATGACAGGGACGTCTTATCATCACACTTTTTAGCGTTATTTACAGCTTACCGAAGTGCTCTGTTCGTCGTCTCCAAAGATAGAAGGAATTGAACCCTCAATCAGACAAAGTCTTCAGCAAATCTTCTTTTATACTGGCGGAGGTTGATGAAGCAGTCATTCTTGAAGTGCTTCGCACACACAAAAATGACCTTACCCACAGATGTGGGTACATTTGTATAAAAAATAAAACTCAACCAGGCACTTTGAAAAGGTTCTGATGCTGGGAGACGGTTGTAATGAAGCGTGTGGGTTACTACATCCAACAACCGAACATTTTGATTTCTCCTCTCGTAACTTCGGCATCCTTGAGCTTGGACTACAAATAAAAGCGAGAAATAAAAATGGCGGATTTGCTCGAAGTGTTGGACCTGGAGTTGATGTCCTAATTTGGCAGTTCCGCGCAAATACTGTGATGTAGTAGTTCAAAAAACGTAATAGAGAATAGAAAAATCGCTTTAAGTTAATTCCGGTCATTCTGAGCCTCCGCGACTTGTAGTGATGACGCGCTAGTGACGACATAATCCAAGATGCCGTCCAGACTCCAGCTGAGGCTATTTATTTAATAAGAGCCTTAAAAAGACTTATTACATACACGAACGTCGGCAAATGGAACAGGCTTCACTAATGATGCGCAGATCATTATAAAGTTCTTTTTTCACTAAACTTCCTTTAGATTGAGGGTCGAACAGATGTTGCATAAACCACCTGTTTTGATTGACCAAACTATGTCTTCTATCTCCTTCCCTGCTCAGCTGACCAAAGTGAAACGTGTTATTGTTGAGCTGCTGCTTCAAAACTACAATCAAAATTAAAGCTGGCAAGCAGCGATGAAAAGGGCCCCTCGCAACGATAAGCATATCGGGACGTGGCGCAAGTTGATGATTCTTTTACCAATAGGTGGCGCTATGACTATGAATGGCGGCTGAGTTAAACCATAACTGGAGCTGCTTGATTTGTTTCTGTGTGAGTATAAAAAACAGATGTAAATCATTAGACAATAAGGTACATTGTGTAAATCTTTGGGAATGTGATCAGGGAAATCCTCAGTGTACTGAAGTAAATATTTCTTCAGTACACTGTAGAATTTCTGACATCACTATAGAGTGTGAATTTTGCAGAAGTTCCACAGTGATGATTTCATCATGCCAGCTGGAAGCAAATACAATTTTCAAGGGGACACCATTGAGTCATTTTGTTTCATTTCCCCCAAAATATCAAATGTTTCACCAGTCCTAATATGCGTTCAAATTTTCATGATTTTTTTAACGTGTTGAGGCCCTCAAAAATGCAGTCACTTTTCTTTTGCAGAATAATAATAATAAATTCTAAATTTTAAATGTACAGGTTCACATTTTTTCCCATCATTTGTGAGATGAAATTAATTTTCAATGTGTGTGGATTTTTTATACAATTCACTTCACATTCTACAAGTCCTCCCATTTTGCAACATACGTATCTACCGTCATATGAAAGAAAGCGCGTAGCAGTGCTTCCCGTAGCTCCCGCCCATCTCACAGTGGAAAGGTATATGACATCTGATCTCCACATCTCTGTGTTGTTCCCACAGTAAACAGGATCAGACCTCTGTGTGTTTTGCAGACCTTAGTGATAACATGCTCAGGATTAAAGTGTCACTGTTTTGTATCCGAGGCTCCCGCTGAGCTCTTTTTGCTCTTTGTCACCTCCACAATGTGGACTCGCTCACTAATGGGAGAGCTCGGCCTCTCTGCTCTTTGTTCCTTTCACTGAATGTCAGCAGGCATTGTTCGCTCAGTGTTTAAGCGCGTGTAGTGTTTAGGCGCTGTAATGAGCCACTAGAACCACTTTGGGTCTGGGGCTGGATGGGAGCAGATGTTTGAGAACAGTCTCTGATGGTGGGGAGTGTAGAGCTCACGTGATTGGTTCCCTGTGAGGACTCATGGAGGCCATTGGGCGACGGAGCAGCTGTGGAGGGGGCAGGGGCCGACACAGGGTGGTCTTTACACGGCGAACCGTACGCAGTGTCTTTGTATAACGCGAGAAAACGTCATGAAGGTGGAGCCTCGCTCAGGGGTGGTGCAGCTGAAGAAGGCCCTGAACATCTGTAAAACTACACCACAAACCACACACACACACACAAACACAACCACTGTCAGCGTAAAGATAATCTCAACATCTGTAGCAATAACACCAACAGTTGTAGAGATAACACACATCTGGAGAGATAACACCAACATCTGTAAAGATAATCTCAACATCTGTAGAAATAACACCAACATCTGTAGAGATAACAACAGTAGAAATAAACACCAACATCTGTAGAAATAAAACCAACAGCTGTAGAGATAACATCAGTAGAAATACACCAACATCTGTGGAAATAATATCAACATCTGTAGAGACAAAACCAACATCTGTAGAAGTAATCTCAACATCTGTAGAAATAAAACCAACATCTGTAGAAATAACATCAACATCTGTAGAAATAAATCCAACATCTGTGGAGATAACCTCAACATCTGTAGAAATGAAACCAACATCTGTAGAAATAACACCAACATCTGTAGAGATGAAACCAACCAACATCTGTAGAGATGAAACCAACATCTGTAGAGATGAAACCAACCAACATCTGTAGAGATGAAACCAACATGTGAATTTAAATGTCTAACTGGCAGCCCTCAGTGATAGCTATGAAACACAATAAATATAAATATAAATATAAATAAATACTGTAAAGCGACACGAAAACAAGTAAATGGAAACAAAAACACACGGAGAGAACAAATAAAATAAACTCAGAACACAAAAAAACACAAAAATACACAAAATGAGCAAAAAGACACCAAACAACAACAGTTGTGAACACAAACATCTAAGATTCAAACATCTCTTTTCCAGTTATTCTCAGTTATCTGGATCAATGATTCTGATCATTCACACTTTAAAAGGCTTGGAACACATTTATATTTCCATTGATAACCTACAGTAGATTACAATGTATGGTGATATAATTGAAGAACCAATCTGACATAAATGAGAGAAATCTTCTAAAGATCTGTAAACAATGTATTAAGATATTAATTTATGAAATGTCACCAATAATTAAACGATTGTGTAATGGAATCTTTCATGGCCTATTGTCTGTTTTTGGTTAAAATGTTGTCAAAATCTGTTAATCAATTTTCATGTAATCCTGCTAAAAGATAAACAAATAAGTAATAGTGATGACAAAACAATAACAAAAACACACTGAAAACAAAAATGACAATAATAACGTTCACGTTAATCATGTGACCTTCAGATCAGACACAGACTGTTGTGTTTCCTGCTGTGATAAAGGGTGTGTGTGTGTGTGTGTGTGTGTGTGTGTGTGGGTGTGTGTGTGTGTGTGTGTGTGTGTGTGTGTGTGTGTGTGAGGTGACAGCAGACCTCCCTGGATAACGTAGTGTACTTAGTATACTCTCTTCTTCTGCACGTATACTTTAAGTCTACTACATTTCTCCAGGGTGTCACGTTACGTCTAATGACATCATCACGGACCGTATTTCCTCAGCAGCTTCCAGCCTTTCAAAGTAAAGTGACATCCCACACATTGATCAGACAAGTGAGAAGTTTCCCTGCAGGTCTTTCACTAAGACTCAATTAATCTCCTCCTGAGGACGTTTGACAGCCTTCGTCATCAGCGTCTTCTCTACACACTCACTGCTCAGAGCCAGCACCATGTGGAGCACAGGTGGTAAACTCATTTTAGTTCAGGGTCCAAATATGGACCAGTTTTGATCTCAAGTGGGTCAATTTAAACATCAATTGTGCCCGAGATTTTAATGTCAGTCCCTGCCAGATCTTCACTTCAAAAATTCTTGATTTTGTAAGACATTTTTGTGTAATTTAGAGGAATTGTATGAAATTATTTGTAAGAAATCGCAAGATTTGTTGAAAACTGTGATCCCCTAAAAAATGCAGCTTCATTAAATTTGTGGATTTGAGATATATCGAACTGGATTATTTGGTATTTCACACAATAATTTATCTTATTTGTTGTCTTTACTGTCTCCCGAGGGCCAAATTGAATGCAGGGGTTGTCAAACTCATTTTAGTTTCAGGGCCCAAATATGGATCAGTTGGATCACAAGTGGGCCTCCCTTGTTATCTCACATTTTGTAAAAAGTCAGCTATAAACAGACCCAATGGATTTTCTTGCGTTGTGACGTCACATCGCGGAAACTCCTCCTCCTGACAGTCCTGGCTCCTCCTCCCTCTCAAACTACCTCACAGGTAAAACAAACATAGCAAAGGCAGGTTGATATTACAGTTAATATCTTTACATTCAGTACATAAATAATCCTGTATATACAGTAGATAAACTGAAGAGCACTCACAATCAGTTCCAATTTTAGTAGCCGTTATACTACCTTATATCGCCTTTATGGAATGATCTGACGTGTTTGTGACCCAATGCGACGCAGTAGTAGGATAAAACAATGGACTATTGTCTTGAATGGTCTAGTTCTGTTAAGGCTGGGATACACTGTGTGATTGTGTCAATCGTACTCAGCTCCACCTCAAACGTCTGAATGTGCGCAGCTCACGATTCATGTTCTCACACTATACAGACCGACACTCTGACACGATCTGACTGCTCAGGCTGTACGTTCATACACGACACGTCAGGGTCTTGTTCCGGAATGCAACAGAAAAATTAGAAGAAGAACTCTGAAGCGCCGCCATTAAAACAGAAGAAGAAGAACCCGGAAGTGGAGAGACGCTCACGAATCTCAGCAAAAAGAGCTTTAAAAAAGAAAGACGGCGATGTGATGGACCAGAAGGACAGACGTGGGCAGTTACAGTGCGTCAATTTTACAGCGGTCCCACAGTGTTCGCGCATGCACAGTGTGAGAGTTTAAGCTAAGCTGCTCCGTGGAACTGCTCAACTGTGAGATATCCTAACGAGGAACGACTGGATTTCAAACATGTTTGATTTCCTTAAGACCATATGATTACTGATCGGGAACTGGTCGTGAGGTGTTTAATCGCTTCTCGTGACCCCGTGTATACTACACGATGCATACTATACCGTTATACTACACAATGTACACTATACCATGTATACTACACAATGTATACTATACCATGTGTACTATACCATGTGTACTACACATGTGTACTACACCATGTATACTACACAATGTATACTTACCATGTGTACTATACCATGTGTACTACACCATGTGTACTACACCATGTATACTACACCATGTGTACTATACCATGTGTACTATACCATGTGTACTACACCATGTGTACTACACCATGTATACTACACAATGTACACAATACCAAGTATACTACACAATGCACGACACATGATTTAGCAGACTCGACCCCGATCCCAAAAATAGACGCACGAGTTGAAAATCGTCTCAAATTGACCAAAAATCGCATAGTGTATGTCCGTCTTTAGGTGAGGAGGAGAAGGAAGACTGTTAATGATTTACTGCTGCTGTTGCTGTGATAAAAACACACACTGAAGCAGTGTGTTTACGCCTACATATGCATGAAGGCCCAAACACAGCCTGTTTTTAGGAGCGCTCTGAAAGTGACATTTCAGAGGCTAAAACTCCAGAAAACAGGCGAGTTTGGGAAAATAAATCTCAAATACTATGTTCTTGAAACAAGTGGAAATGGGTGAAAAATAGCAGAATACTGGACCTTTAAGCTAAACCTGCTGAGTAGACGCAAAACCAATGAAAGTGGAAGCTCTTCCTTTGTTTGCAGTCAGATTGGGTTCCAAGGGACGCTCCGGTGCAGTTGGCTCCAGGTCGTGATCTATGCAGCGCTTGAAGTCTTCAACTCGCCTCAACACACTGCTGCTAGTCATGGGCTGGGAGGAACTGAAGACTGAAAGCGCCACACAGTGAGAACTCCTCAGGGACGTTTGTGTCACAGACACTGAAGGAAAGATGTTTGAATGTTTCACAACTGACGGATGTAAGGAGACGAAGATATATGTTCACCGTTTCTCTCCTAACTTATTTGATGCTTTTAATCATTTCTCTCATTTGTTTTTATTCCTGTATATTATTATCTTCTTTTATTTTACTTCCTGATGACAAACATCCTCATGGGTGGTCATTGGTCTTCCAACGTCTTATTGTCACTGATGATTTAGTCATAAAGAACTGAATCCAGACATGGAAATTCCTCAGCCCTATTCAGTGCAGTGCACTAAAGTAAATGCACCAAATGATAACAAAGGTGCATAAAATGCCAGAAAAATACACAATGACGACAAAAATATACAAAATTATAACAAAAACAAACAGAATGATTGATAGCAAAAACACACAAATGGCATAAAAAAGAAACATGAAGAAAACACAAAAATGCATAAAATGACAGAAAAATACACAAAGATGACTTCAAAAAGATAACAAAAACACCCAGAATGAGGGATACCAAAAACACACACAAACACCACCATAACAAAACAAGAAAAAAAAACACAAAATAAGAAACAAAAATGCATAAAATCATTCCAAAAACAAACTAAATGACCAAAAAATACATGAGACGACGAGGAAAATATACCAAATTATACCAAAAACCCACAGAGAGAGGCATACCAAAAACACACACGAACACCACCTAAACAAACAAAAAACACAATGACAACAAATATGCTTACAATTTGAGAAAACATAAAATATAATGTATGTAATGTAATGTATAATGGCATAAAAAAGAAACATGAAGAAACACAAAAATGCATAAAATGACAGAAAAATACACAAAGATGACTTCAAAAAGATAACAAAAACCCACAGAAAGATGGATACCAGACACACACACAAACTCCACCAAAAACAAAAAATAAAAACACACAAAATGACAACAAAAAGGTAGAAAATCAATCTAAAACAAACTAAATGACCAAAAAATACACAAGATGACAAGGAAAATATAAAAATAATGCATACACGTGACGTCAAATAAGATTCTGATCAATCAATAGTGTGACTGCAACTGAGACTTAAAAAGAGGAGGAATTTATTAATATTAATGATTTATTTTCTAACCAAGAACAGCGAGGCATTAGTTCTATTAATATTTAATTCCAGAGATGTTTATTTTGGTGACACTTATCAAAGCATGTGGATTAATATAACACATGAAAAAGAATGTTGTAGAAGCGCCAAGAAGCTTTTTTAAATATCAATGCCTCTGCACTCACATACTAATATCTAATATCTGGGTTGAAATCATATCAATGTATGGCAGTAGTGTCTAAATGTTAATTATTAGGTGTAAAACCACATTGTTCATATCTGTTAAAGCATTCAGAATTTCCATGAGCAGCAAACCTAAAATAATAAGAAAAAGGACAAAGTAAAAGCTATAAAACAACAAAGAAAAAGAGCATTGATTGTGTAACAGTACACCAGACATGGGAAACCCCTGGCCCCGGGGGCCACATGAGGCCCTCTGACTTATTTAGTGCGGCCCTCAAAGGAAAAGTACAAAATAAAAAATAAAAAATGACAGAAATATACACAAATGAACAAAAATAATAGAAACATCAATAAAATTACAGTAGAAATACAGAAAATGACCTGATACGACTAAAAATACACAAAAATAACTGAAAAATTTAAAAAACAACAAAAAATGAAAAACATTGCTATAAAAACAAAAAGGAAAAATCACTAAAACGACAAAAATAACACAAAATGAGAAATGCTGACATGAATGTTGATCATGTGACCCTCAGATCAGATACCATTACATGTTTGTGGCCCCGCCCCCTGTGATAGACGTTGTTCATCTCTGTTTTTCGGAGGTGGTGATTGGTTAAAATGTGTCCGACCACTGTTTGCAGTTCCTGTATGACCTGATAGCAACAGAACCAATTAAATCTTTTTTTTTTTTTTTTTTTTAATCAAAAAAATAAAAATAAACCTTGCCATCTTTTAGCAGATTTTTCCACTCAGGTTGATCAATATAAATACTTTGAGCTGAGGTTTCAATGTTTGTCATTAATTAAATTACCATTACATGTATTTCTAGACATGCATGTATTATAATAATATAGGGTGTCAGTGTCAGAAAGCACTCACCTGTTTGTTCATGAATATGTAAATGAAAGGGTTAACCACGGTGGAGAACTTGGCCAGCAGTGATGGCGTGATGCTGGCCTCAGGAGGTAAAACGTCACGTGGTCCAAAGGTGGAGAGCAGCGCCGCCACTCCATAGGGCAGCCAGCACACCAGGTAGCAGATCACCATGGTAACCACCATCAACAACACCCGCTGCTCTCTGTGACGGGTTACCACCGAGCTCACACTGCTCACCTACCACACACACACACACACGCACACACACACACAGTGACCACAACAGAAACACACAAAATACGTGTAAAATATACATAATGACCATATAAATACGCAAAAAATATACCTGAAAGGCTCCAAAAACACACAAAGTGACAGAAAAAAAAACACAAGTGTAAAATAAATACAAAATGACCACAAAAATTCACACACTTGAAAAGCGCCAAAAAACGACAAATGACAGAAGAAAAAAAAACACAAAAGGACAACAAACATATACAAAATAACTCCCAGCGACACTAAACAACAACAAAAATGCACAAAAAATATACTTTAAAGGCTCCAAAAGCACACAAAATGATAGAAAACATACAAAATAAGAGTAATATATATATAAAAAATAAATTAAAAAAATGCACAAAATAAAAATATACTTGAAAGGCACCAAAAAACACAAAAGAACAACAAATATACACAGAATAACTCCAACAATACCACACAAAACAACAACAAAGTGCACAAAAATAATATACTTGAAAGGGTACAAAAACACACAAAATCATGGAAAACACAACATAGGTGTAAAAAATAGACAATAGACAACAAAAATGCACAAAAAATTACACTTGAAAGGCTCCAAAAAACACAAAATGTCAGAAAAAAAACACAAAAGGACAACAAAGATACACAAAATAACTCTGACGTGACAACACGCAAAACGACAACACAAATGATAAAATTGCACAGCAATAACAAAAGTAACTGTAGAATGGATGAAATGTCAACAACATGAACAGGAAGTGATTGATTAGAGAACTTTATTTATTTAATTATGTATGTATTATTAGCTGGGCTGTGAAACATCCCTAAATCATGCAAGCTTTCCTGTCGTCCCTGAAGGTCACTGATGCATGATTTGCTCAAACCAAGGCCAGGTTTTTTACACTGTGAGCTCTGCAGGATCAAAGATTTAAATAAATCAGCTGAGGAACTCAAAGGTCCTTCTGAGCGTCAGCGTTTCTATTCTGTGTCCGTCTTTGGTTTTTGTTGAACTAAATCACTTCCTCTATGTTTCTCAGAGGAAATCACAGGCCTTTCCATCCAGGTGACAGATGCTGAGTCAGCTTTAAGAACATGTCCGACCTCCACAGCACACCGTTAGGATGAACTCCCTCATGGTAATACGTTACAGCGTGACAGCGTGGGCTCAATAAAAATGCGGAGGTCACATGACCAAGAGTAGAGTCCACACCCAGCTGTGAGCTTTTTCTAATTTGCTACATTACTCCCACTTCTGACACTTCCACATCACATTTCAATGCCTTTTCTGCACATTTTTTCCACTTTCAAGACATTTTCAGCACTTATAAACTCTTTCCACCACTTTTCCACCTAATGTCACATATGTTGACCCATTATTGTCAATTTAACCCTCTTTTCACTATATTTCATGATTATTTTTTGCCAATTTAACCACATTCACCATTTGACACTTTGAACCCTTTTTACCACTTTTTCCTGTCTGTTTTTCTCCACTCTAATTTGCTAACCTTTTAACCATTTTCTCTGGTTTTTAAAATCCCATTTCACCACTTTTTTAACATTTTTGGTCACTTTAACCCATTTTAATTCTGATTAAAACAAGGATTTACATCTTTAAGATGACTATACACTATGGCAGGTTATGAACCACTGGTTGAGAACCACTGCGCTAAACAACTGGTTCCAAACAGTTGGAAGTTCGTCTGTTTTCACTCTTCAAAGTTTATGAAAATGGAAAACCTACAAAAAAGATGAATGTGTCTCTGACTTCCTCAGTGTGCGACAGAACGTTTGATTTTCCTGTTTTTCCTGCAGCTTTATTCTTTGTAGCAAATGGTAATCAGTCTGGCTGATTTTTATTGTATGATGCCCAAATCCTGCGTAGTATTTAACTACGCCTGGCTGATAGACAAAAACGGAAATTATGGAAGCACTGAGGTGAACAACATGGAGCCCAAAATCAAAGTGCTTGTATGTTTGCTGGAGACATTTTGTTAATGGTAGGTTGTGTATTTTGGGGATCTAATTTCTTCCTGACTGATTTTATGACATTGATTATGAATTAGCCGACATTTAAATTGTAATTTATTCAGTAATGACTGAAATGTTTATGGTTAGTACGTCTAACTTGAAAACAAGCAACGTGAAATTAACAGTAAATATGCAATGCGTTGACTTGTATATGAACCAGAGAGCAAACATTTGTTGAAGCAAAGGTCGGGAAAATGGGAATATCTAATCATTTAGTGTTATTTACATTTAAATATCATTGTATTTTATCAACATGTTATCAATAACTGACCATTTAAATGATACCTGTACAATTATAATGGGTTTTTTGTACAGTCACGTAATAGAACTGAACATTTACATGAATCCTGAATCTTATAATAAATGTTATCATGTTTTTTAAAAACACACAGGTAGTCTGAGCTTCTCTGCTAAGGATACAGGTATAATAAACATTTTACAGGTTAAAGTGAACGTCTGAGCACGATTCATGTTCTCAGTGATGAGTTGGACATGACATGTATTGATCCTTTACCTTTAACACAGTTCTCTTATGCTTTATATCAATATTTCTTACATTCCTTCCTCTCTCCTTCCTGCTCAGTGGTGAACTTTACACCACAGTAATATTACACATATTGACTGATGCTCATGATGTTTGATTACCATGAGACTGTAAAGTTACTGAGATTCTTCCTTCATCACTGTGTCCATCATAAGCTTTAAAGTTAGGAAAGTTCACGTCCTAATGAGGCACGTTGATGACAACATGTAGAAATGAACCTGTGGTTTCATAGACTGTGTATCTCCTCTTTTAGAAAAGAAATTAAATGTTGGAGTTTGCAGAGAAAATGTGTCGTCAGCAAAAGCTGTGTTGGTTGTAAAGCACAAAGAGGTTTATATGTACGTGTCAGTCAGTGGAAGAACAGAGAATGTTTCTGACACTTTTCTTTGCATTTGATCATGGAAACATTGTGACAGATAAAGACAATCAATGTTTGAAGCCCCAGTAATACAATAGATAGGAACAGAGCTTCATTTGGGCCGGAGCAAGATCCGGCACCTAAGATTTTGACATTTTTCTTTTTTTTCAGCCCCTCATTTGCTTTTAAGTCATTTGATTACATTTAAGTATTATGTTTATACAGCTGTGTCTTTTATTGAGTTGAAATCACTGGAAATGTCATTGTACACACAAAACTGAACATGAAACTGAGTGAGGAAGAGCGCTCAGAGGGCTGCTGCACTGAGAGGGCTGATCACTTCTTATCCACCCGTACGTTTACAGCACTCATCATTTACTAAAGGATGAGTTCACTCAGAATGTAGGCTTATTAAAGGGGGTAAACGCCTTAATTTTGTCCCGGTAAGTTGAGGAAGTGTACAGCCCTCTTGCTGCAGCCATCTCACTGTAGCGGGGTCGCTTTAAGTCGCTTGAAAAGTTCATATTTTTAAACTATCAAATCACGCAAATCATGTCGCTTGAAGTTGCGTCATTCACATTGATTTTGAATATCATCTAGTCGCTTCAGTCGCGTTCGGTGTGAACACACTGAAAGTTTAGTGACCTTTGTGGCTAAATTAGCGGTGATTTTACGCAGTCCTTGGTGCTGAAACATGGCAGATGTGACAGCTGTCACTCACAGACTTAACGGGCGATTGTCTGTGCTTCTTTCACGCTGATTCATCATTCTTTTATTAAACATTGAGGTTCATTGGCTGGTTGTGTTCACATGATATTATTGACCCATTTAGTTAGCAAAAGGCGCTTGAAAAAATGTATTCTGTGATATTTTTGTCTCTCTCTTACTGTCGGAACAACACGTGGCCTGTGTTCCAGGACCTGATGATTTACAAATTAAGCACTGGATGGGAGGTATATATATATATATAGTATATATCAGTGACGTGCTGTGAGCACTAAGGTTGGGTAGGCAGGGCGTTGCAAAGACCACTAATGTCGACACCAATGACAATTCCATATGTTTCTGCTGGCAAGTGTTAATCTAACAAAAATCAACATCATAAAACACCATTAAAGAAACAATTACATCCGTTGTTTGTGTTGGAAACACAGAAACACGGAGAAAATGACGACAACAACAACAACTCAGAACAGTCTCAGTGAGGAGCATCCACAAGGTCAATCCTTCCTTTCACTGTGGAAAGAAGAAAACATGTTCTGACCTTACCTTTGCTGAAGCTCTGGTAACTCAGGTATTTGTCTTCCATCTTTTAAAAGCTGTCGTTTTTCCTCAAAAAAAAGTTTATTTATTGTCTCTCATTTTTCTTTCTCATCCATCCTGTAGTGTTATCCCGCCCACTAGCTAGAGAACGTTGCAGCAGCGGCCATGCGATATCATTCACTAATGCACTGTGAACTTACATATAGCATTTAGCATAGCACGGTTACGTCCAAAGGCAGTGCAGAGAGCTGCCTTTGGACATAAATGGTTTTCATCTTGGGGAACTGACTGCACATGTGCAAACACCTAAAAACACGCTATGGGATACAATATATATATAATAAATAGGATCCAACAGGAAAACTTGCTGATAGGTTTTTTAAAAACAATATTGAAGGAACCCTCAGACTGGATTATGTGTTCAATGAAAAAGAGAAATGTAATAACTTTGAAACAACTTTCATAGCGTCAGCAATAAAAAGCAAAGCAAAAGCAGAATGCAGTATCTGCACAACAGTTACTGAACTTTGGGAAACAAACTGTGCCGTCTGAGTTTTGCTGCTGTATTTTGGAACGTGGAGATCAAGCAATGGATTCATAGCCAGAACTTTTCCTTCATCTTTACAATTCTTCAATTTCATTTTGCAGATGTTTTTATCCAAAGCGATGTTCAACATGAATATTTAGAGATGAATGGACTTCCTCAACAACCCACAGTGATGGACCAGGTTGGATTAGAACCAACGACCCATAATGCAATGCACACTACGTGTTTGATTAAAGAAAAGATCTTTAAATTAATTTATTCAGTTAACATTCTTTAGTTTCGCGTTATAACTTACATAAAACTGAGTTATTCACTGTATATTTGGCAATTGAAAATTGCCAAATATACTGTTCTCAATGGAGTTCTCATTTTTCTTTCACAACTTGATTTGTCCTTGAACTCCTCCTAGGCTATTAATGCAGCACTAATGACACGCGTCATCTCATAGGGCCAATGTCAAGGATGTGCAGTCGCCCTTTTTTGGAGCCAAAATATCAAGGTCCCGTCAACAAAATTTTTCATATCTCTATGAATATTTATTATACAAGTTCGATGCTTACATTTATGAAAAGCTCATTTCAAGTGGAGTATTTTATTTAGTTGGACCGAAGCTGCACGACCTACCAGTAAAAAGATCGGTAGGGGTCAAAGTTCCTGACGTCAAAAGACAAATAATATACTTTTTTCCTTATAACTTGGCCGATGGTACCATTGAACATTTCCTTTCAATGTGTGACCTTGACCTTTGCTGAAGGTCATGTTTAAGGTCAAGAGCTCCTCAGAAAAATTCACAAAGTGAGACCTCAGGATGACAAAGCTCAGCGAAAACAATAAACATATTTTATTCCCTTTAACTTGGCTACAAATTGAGATACAGTGCTCAGACTGGTACCATTGAACAACATTTCCTTTCAATGTGAAACATGTGAAACATTGACCTTCATTCAAGGTCATATTTAAGGTCAAGGTCAGTCTTCTGTTTTTCCGTCATTATTACTTTCATTTTCATTAGTAAAAATAACAAATATGTCAACAACTCCAGATACAGGTTGTCATTTTTGCCAATTTTTAATTGCCAAATACGTATTCGCCTTGCAAATACATGTCTCGCCTAGCTAAATGTGAATATTTCTGTTAAACTCCATCCACACTCATCTCAATATGCATTAACACACTGTTAAATAAAGCTTTATTTAAACGACTGCAATATAAGAAAATGGATCAATAAAATCCACATCCTCTAAGTCGCACTAGATGTTTTACACTCAGCAGATCAATAAGAAAACAATCACATCCGCTGCTTTAGAAACCACTTATTGATGGACAAACATTAGTGGGATTGGTTCATATAATCTGTATCAAAGAAATCAGATTACAACCAGTAATGGAGACGTAACTGCTTTAAGGAACAATGAGAACATCAACGATATGAAGATGGATCTAAGAGATGGGCTTGATCAGTGCTGTCAGTGGAACATCTACTGCTGATATTCAAAAGAAAAAAACTTACACATGGAAAAAGAAAAATAAGGAATCAAATAAACTCTCAGGTTTCCTCTGGGATTCTGTTCCTTCCTGCGTCTCTGGTTTCAC
The DNA here is from genome assembly GCF_900634775.1 of Gouania willdenowi. Taxonomy (NCBI): domain Eukaryota; kingdom Metazoa; phylum Chordata; class Actinopteri; order Blenniiformes; family Gobiesocidae; genus Gouania; species Gouania willdenowi. The sequence goes on along the minus strand of NC_041063.1, from coordinate 7,957,323 downwards.
GTTTGGATCAAACTGAGAAAGAAACGTTACAGCTGCATTTACAGCACTGTCTCTGTTCAAAATGACCTTTAATATAAAGAATACCTGCATTTATCCCATTAGAAAACCAAGCTGTAAATGCCATCCCAACACTTATCCTGCTCCATCAAAATGTGTTCTATTCCAAAGATAAAGGGAGAAAATTATGTTGAAAACAAACAAATAATAAACAACCACCAAATAAAACAGAAGAAAAGAGATCATAGTAAGAATGAAGTAAAACACTATGCATCGTCTGGGGTCGCAAGGCACTGGGAAGGGGGTCACCAAATGCCTTCAAGAAACTAAAAATATCTTCGACAACTACACCTATTTTCATCACTTTTTCTTGCCATATTTTTGCTGCTTTTAATGCATTTTTTCTACATTACTCCTATTTCTGACACTTCATCACATTTCAATGCCTTTACTGCAAATGTTTTTCCACTTTCAAGACATTTTCAGCACATATGTTGACCCATTATTGTCACTTTGAACCTCTTTTCATCATATTTCATGCTTATTTTTGCCCATTTAAATACATTCACCATTTTTCATCCCCATTATTTCCCAGTTTAAACTAATTGTTCCAATATTGACACTTTGAAACCTTCTTACCACTTTTTTCTGTCTGTTTTTGCCCACTAATTTGCAACTTTTAACCAAGTTCTGTGGTTTTTAAAATCCCATTTCACCACCTTTTCCTCCATTTTTGGTCACTTTGAACCCATTTTATTCCTGATTTCTATCTTTAAGATGACTATAATAAAAGTTCCTGGATAACAGTGGATAATATTCAGTGAATAAATGAATGTGTTTATCACAGATTCATAGAACACTGGATCATCATTTTGCTGACTTTATGGATGGACCCCAAAAATCTCTCCCCTTTATTCCCCCTTATAGATGACCCTGTCTCCACATGACTGTTATTCAATGTTCATGTCTGTGTTCAACCACCTTCAGCTACAGTGGGGGTCCCTGCTCTCTGGAACCTTTATTTTGGGGGTCTGGGGCTGAAAAGGTTGAGAACCACTGGTCAGGACTCCATATCCCACAATGCAATGTACCAAACTTTTCCAACATTGTCAATAACAGCTTTTACAGTGGAGATTCATTCATTTTTTTTAAGCAAATAATCTTTTATTTATTGATCATGAAGCTTACTGTGTATTTATCTGATTAAACATGATCGTCTTCTGCAGCTTTAAACTAAGAACATCTAAACAGTAATAAAACTCTTTCTTTTGTTAGTTTCAGATTCATTCCCTGTGTCTTTGATGTGTGCGTACTGTGTGATTAAGGTCAAACAGGTTCCTTCTTTAAATCCTATTTTCCACTTTGATGAGCAGGAAAATGTGAATGATGAATTATTTCATTTGTGATGGAATGAAGATATTTGTCAAAGTCAAAGAGGTTGAGAAGTTTAGCTCACGTCTGCAGCTTCTCCTCCTCCTCAGAGCAACGCACACAGCTAGAAACGGGACACGGTGTGACAGCTGTCCCTGTCCTGCAGCATTACACTCACTTGTTCTACCGTTGCATCAGTGACAGGAATGATGCTCCACACGACTCTGTTTTATTCCTCATTTAATCAACTCAGACAAGTCTGTGGTAAAATAACTAATTCTAACTCCTGCTGCTGCTTACAGTCACACACACACCTACGGGATGTGCTTTATTTCCTGTGAGTTTGTGACATAAATAAAAGATCTGGTGTGTAAAATGCAGGAAATGAACAGGACTCACTACACGTTTAATCCAGGCTGAAGAAAACACTATATTAATTTATTATTTTGCCTTTAATACAGACAATTTAAATGTGCTCTTAACGCTGAACGAATGCCAAACTTTGCTGTAGATTTAAAAGAAGAAAAGGCCGTACGAAGCCTTTTCTATCAATTTGGTGAAAAACTGTTGGTTCAATGCAAAGAAATGTAATTGAAAAAAGGAAATGTTTTTATCCTTGAGCACACATACATTTAATCTTAGACTGTTTCTGTCTCTATGTTCCATGATTGATGGATTATTCACTATATTTTGTGTCAGTTTTCCAGCATCCAGTGGAAATATGGATTTATTTTTACCATTCCACAGTCCCGTTCCCCTTCAGACATGTACCCCATACCGCCGCACACAATCGGTGTTTTTCGTGAGCCCATGTGGGACTGCTTCAAATGGGGTCCCCTGAAATGTCTAATAATTTATTATAACAATACAAATACTGATTAAATGTATTTGAAAAATGTTTGAATTATTCTTTTTCAAATTACAACACCACGCACTAAACAACTGTATTCTATACTTTCACTTTCTCAAATCTAGTTTGAATAAAAAGCTGTATAAAAAGATCTGAGCTGGCACATCTCGTTACTTTGTCACTAATCCTGGCAACAGCAAACATTATCAAAAGCTAATTCCAGAAAGAAAGAAAAAAGTCTCTGGAGACGCCAAAAATGTGTGATATCACGACCCAAAATAGTCGGGAACCACTGATGTAATGTCACATACAATGTAGCCCTACAGTGAAATGTGTCTTTGAATTTTACCTATCCTGTTGACCGACAATATATAATAATTAAAAAAATAAAAAATAATAATAATAATCTGTAACCATGGGTAGTCTTAAATCGGCTAACGTGTAATTTGTGGCAATGCATGGAGGCTCCTGACTGCTAGTTGATTTGGATATCTACATACAGTTTCCAATTTTTATTTATTTTTTTAATTCATGTACGCCCATGACAATTTGCATAACCCTGGGGGTACCCGAACCCCACTTTGCAAACCCACATTGGAGCATTGAATGAGTTTATTTCTATACTCTGTTTTATCCTGTATGACAGAATTATGAATAAAATATTCTTTTGTTTGAATGAATCCTCCAATGTGTGCCTTTGAATTTAGATTGTTTACCAACAAAGAGAAAAATCCCACTTTATTAATAATTATTTACTCTGGGTCCTTATCTTTACTAAAGGCCAATATTAAAGTCAGTTTTAGACGATGTGATGCTCCCAGCTTTGTGGGCTCAGTTTGATGAGTTTGAGCTCAGAACTCAACCCCATCCTGTGGCTTTGGGATGAGACGACGGGTCAGGCCTTGTTGTTCAACATCAGTGCCTGACTTACTAAATAAATGGGCACAGAAACACTTTAACATCATATAGATAAATAGATGTAGATAAGGCAAGAATGAGCTTGGAGCTGCTTGTTTAAATGATAAAAGCTATAGGAGACGATCATGTTTTATCAGATAAATATAAAGTATTGACCACCTCATGGATCAATAAATCAAAGATTATTTGCAAGGGAACAAAATATATAAACGGTTGAAATTGTTGCTCTAATGTTTTTTTTTTTATCTCCACTGTAAACGCTCTCTTACATTTTTGGAATCGTTTGGTGGATTGCCTTTAAATTCAAATATATTTTCTGTGTATTAATTTCATGATTTTCCATAAATGAAAAATATCTATTGCAAACTTTAGTCTTACGAAGTAGAAAATTACAGAAAATTGTGCAAAATTTAATTGATTGACAGCCCTAAAAAAAGTTTTTTATTAAAATATTCAATGATTCTTTGACAAAAACATATGAATAAATCCTGTGACAGTAATAATGGGTAGTTTAATGAGACTTTACTGCTCCCATCATAGAGCAGATTTTACAGCTTATTTGATGAAATGCCAAATCTTCCCTTGGACAGCTTTAAAATATAACCTTTCAAACTAAAAGTCCTTCTTAGTTTACTGCAGCGCACGTCCATTAATGCAGGACAATGGATCCAAACAGCTGGAGACAACAGCAGGTTTACTTCTTTAGTTCTTTACATAGTTTTCAACCTTAACACAAATACAACCACTGTAGATAAAGGATGGTTTATTTAAGGTAAAATGAACTAAAAAATGCACTAAAATTAAATTAAATGAAGTTCAACATTAAGAAAAAAGTATTAGGTGAAAATGATGCAGTGAAGAAAAATCTAGAATAACTGTTTGTGCAGGTGATGCTAGCGTTAGCATCAACAGACAATCACTGACATCTAACACTAACTACTCGTCTCCTGTGACTCACTGACACAATCCTAAACAACTGTATTTCTATACTTTCACTTTGTGAATCTAGTTGAACTAAAATGCAGTAAAACAAAAATCTGAGCTCAAACATGATCAAACACTAATTCTTGATATCAAAATGGGGAAACAATAAAAAAACAAGGTTAGGAACCACTGCACTAAATACTGTTTCATTCACTTATTTATACAATTTGATTCTTTAAAATGTGTGTTATCACTCATTCATTCCATCATTATGATCTATAGATGCTTTGAAATAGTTTCCTAAGCAAAATGTTGTCTACAAAAACTTCTAATCAGATTATTATCTCTTCCTCACAGTAGTTTTAATCCTGGTCGTAATTCAAGTAAAATATGTTTATACCATCATTTTAATCCAGTTTTATTTCAGCCATAAAGTGTCCATGTGGTCACTGAGCTCTGTCCTGAGGCCTTCAGAATCAGCAGCGTGTTTGGCTATGGAAGTGTTAGCACAGGTTTACACGGGGCACTTTTCATTGAAAGCTGATGGTTTTTCCATCTTTCCTTGACGTCTACGCACACACATACTGTAACCTGTGGTTCACCTCCAGCTGGAGGTTGATTACTGCGGTGATGCTGGTAAAGATCAGATTCAAAGAGTTTATAAAGAGCACACAGCATGGAGACTGTTGTTCATCAGCTTCCACATTTGGAGAGGATGATAAAGATGATGAAGATGAAGCAGCTCAGCGTGAGTAGAACAGTCCAGATGACCAAAGGTGAGCTCAGAACATTCCTCCTAAACTCCTGCTGATTTAGTTACTCATTAATCTGTTTATGTATAACATTGATGGATGTTTGAATGTTGCAATGATATATATAACCTGAGTAGAGAAATTACACCTGAAGCAAAATAAAAATAAATATTTAGTTTAGCTTTGACAAAACCACAACAATAGCTTTTTTAAATAAACTAGAGGTGGGACTTGATTAAAACAATTAGCAGCTAGCTTTGAGGCGCTAGCTGCTACAGCTTTAGTATTGAAGCTCGAGCTGCTACATGTTTAGTATTGAGGCTCGAGCTGCTACATGTTTAGCATTGAGGTTGTTGTGTTTGTAACAACTTAAAGTAGAATAAGACGGAGATGGAGCTTCCACAGATGTCTTTTACTTGAAGACATCTGTCACACACAGAGCCTGAGCACATATCATTGCGCCAATACCCGAACCACAAGGTGCGCTGTAAACAACAAGAGCAGAGTACACTTCCGCATAAAGAAATAGCACCTCTATAGTGTATGCACTATTTCTTTATGCGCAAATGTACTCTGCTCTTGTTGTTTACAGCGCACCTTGTGGTTCGGGTTAGGGTTAGCTAGCGCCTCAATGCTAAACATGTAGCAGCTAGCCTTTTAATGCTAAACCTGTAGCAGCTAGCGCCTCAATGCTAAACATGTAGCAGCTAGTGCCACAATGCTAAACATATAATCTATAGTGTATGCACTAGCTAGCTGCTACCCCTGCCACAAACTTTCACACAACCGGGCTTTAGCCTTCCATCCAGTGTTTTTATTTAAACTAAAATTAACGCCCATGAAGCACAGCAACGACTTCTCCTCTGGTTCTCCTGTTTCTTGTGTTGTGGTCTGTGCATCAGTTTTATTGGTATACCAGGAACTTAAGCAATGATAAAGGTTCCATGCTGTTTGGAGTGAAAAAAGAAGAAAAATAGATAGAAACTATAGAACCTATAACAGCACTAGAACCAATAGAACCGATAGAAGCTTGGTGTGTGACCCTCACCTGACGAATGGCGAGCATCAGTTTGCTGTAGGAGTACAGGATGATGCTGAAGGGCAGCACCAGGCAGAAGGTAAACAAACAGACGATGTAGGAGACGTTGTTGGGCGTCTGTGTCTTCCAGTCCACTGAGCAGGTGGTACCGGGACCCTCGGGACCGTATTTGCTCCAGCCAAGCAACGGGGGAACCGTCCAGGCGATGGAGTAGAGCCACGAGAAACAAATCCCTCCGAGCGCCGGCCGGAAGTTCCTGCTGTTGGCCAGAGTCGGAGAGATCATGGTGCAGTAACGCTCGTAGGAGAGAACGGCCAGAGAAATTAGGGAGACAATTCCTGTACAGGAAAGAAGAACGAAATTATTTAACTCTAAATAACACAAATGAACACTAACTAAATGTATGATCTGAGAGCACAGGGAACAGCTGATCAACTTTCATATTTGCTTCCTAAAGCAAACCTAAACTGGCTTTCTTATTGGTTTTGGACGTGTTCTTTGAAAGATTCACTGAAAACTATGGCTGGGCAATGTGAACCAAAGCACACATCTCAATATTTTTTCTCAAATTGTCAATATACAATATAAATCTTGATGTTTTAACCCCGATCAATTTGCTGATGTAAAAAGCCTTTTTTAACAAACAGCTGCACAATATGTTCCACTTCTGTCTTTTTCTCCTCTAAAGCAGTGTTTCTCAACCTTTTCAGGCCACGAACCCCAAAATAAAGATCCCAGAGAGCAGGGACCCCCACTGTAGCTGAAAGTGGTTGAACACAGACATGAACATTATAGAACAGTCATGTGGAGACAGGACCATCTATAAGGGAGAATAAAGGGGAGAGATTTTTGGAGCCCATCCATAAAGTCAGCAAAATGATCTATTGTTCTATGAATCTGTGATTCATCTGAAAAATATCAAATCAATCTTTGTCATTGCACATGTTACAAAGCAACATAGCAACTAAATTACGTTTCAGTTTCATCCCGTCCAAGAAACATGAAAAGACAATCACATATAACATGGGAGGACAGGGGAAGTAGAACTGTGAGTCGCCACAAGGGCAGCGCCCCGTATTTCTTAGGTAAAAAGTGGAAAACAGGAAGTAAGAAGAGAGGTAAAAAAAGGCAGGTCCCAAACTATGCTCCTTTAGTATGGGGGCACAGTGTGGGATTAGGAAAAAAACTCTACAACACATAGAAGCACCAAAAAACACAATTACAACAGAATTCAAAGACATAGCACATAACACATGTGGGCGAGGGGGAGGATTGCAGCCAGCCACTGGGGGGGGCTGGCAAGCAGCCACACAAGTGCAACGCCACACCCCTCCTGCAGCCACAACGTGGGGGGGAGGGGGGATAAGGGACCAAAGAAGGTGTTGAGTTATGATCTCGTTCACCTCATCTGTGCACAGTTGAGTCCATCGTCTGATGACGTGAAATGACATTGGATAGATTTGATTCAGAAACAAAGTTCCCAGGTGATAGCTGTGATGGGAAACAAACATCCTGGAGAATAAAGAGATAAACTGGCTGGCTGTCTTGGGGAGTCAATGAAGATAAAGATTGATTTTGGCAGGCAAAGCACAGTTTCCGTGGAGTCCGGGTCCCGGAGCAGTAAATCCAGTATGGTGGCCCTTTAACTTCCATGCCGAGCTGTCAACTTCTCCAAGTTAGATTACATCTCACGTAGACGTTCAAAAGTAGCAACCTGCTGACTTCTGAGTTTGTTTATCACATGAGTCTGAGTGTTAAGAGCCCTGCACAATCCGTCAAAAATGACAAGCAGCCTTCCCAAAACAGCTGCCAAAGTTTTTCGAACTTTGTGATGAATAAGCAAACTGTCAGCTCCAATCAGCAGCATACCTGTTATCATAATTCCAATCATGTAAATGTCTTCCATGTCCTCAATGGAAAGGATAGAAAGACACACTGTCCTCCACTTATCCCATGAGTCCAGCGTGTATCCGGCAGCAAACTTTCCGTCAGGACAGGCGGGCTCGCCTCTGCCCATTCTTTTGTGTGGTCGATTTCATTGAGAGACCAGCTGATCAATTCCATAATTTAGGTTTTGGATAGAGATGTAGAGAGAGGATCCTTTTAGATTCTGACAAAACACAGCACAAAACAAGCCAGCAACAGCAAGGGCAGATAAGGAGAGGGAGAGAAAAAAAGCCTCCGCCTTCATTGAGAGCAAGTGAAGAATATCCAGAAAATGTACTATTATTTGGGGCATAGTATATCGTCATCTTAGAGATGTAAATCCTTGTTTTAATCAGAAATAAAATGCGTTTAAAGTAACCAAAAATGGTGAAAAAGGTGGTGAAATGGAATTTTAAAAACCAAAGAAATTGGTTAAAAGTTGCAAATTATAGAGTGGGCAAAAACAAACAAAAGTGGTAAAAAGGGTTCAAAGTATCAATAGTGGCAAAAATGGGGGAGGGGAGGTTGGGGTAAAGCAGGAACAATTAGTTTAAACTGGCAAATAATGGGCCTGAAAAATCGTGAATATGGTTAAATTGGCAAAAATAATCATGAAATATGGTGAAAAGAGGTTAAAAGAGACAATAATGGGTCAACATGTGTGACATTAGGTGGAAAAGTGGTGGAAAGGGTTTATAAGTGCTGAAAATGTATTGGAAGTAGAAAAATTGTGCAGAAAAGGCATTGAAATGTGATGTAGAAGTGTCAGAAATTAGAGTAATGAAGCAAAAATGCATTAAAAGGAGCAAAAATATGATGTGAAAATAGGTTAAAATATGAAAAGTTTGGTGTAGTTGCAGAAAAAGGGTAAAAATAAGCAAAAATGGGCTCAACAATTGCTCAGAAAATATTGCTAGGTTCTTGAAGGCATCTGGCGAACCCCTCACAGTGTCAGAAGAGAGTTCAGCAATGACAATAACAAAGGCTGTAAAATACAACACAAAAATTAATTTTATTGACATAATGTCTCCTTCAGTATTAGCAGGATCAACTGCATGAAAATGGATAGAACAGAAAAATGATATTGGACAAGTGAGTGTTTAGAGGAGGAAGAGGATAATGGGATTGGAGTGAGATTAGCCATTGGTTCTGGTCTGATCATTAATATTTTTAAAAGGCTCTGTGTGTGTGTGTGTGTGTGTGTGTGTGTGTGTGTGTGTGTGTGACAGTTTTACATTTATTAATCAAATCAAATCTTCATCTGATCATCATCTCACACACGTTTCAAGGTGACGTGTTTACTTGTTTCTCACTCAGAGTTACTCACTCCTACAACCTTCACAAAGAGCATCTGGGATTAAAACCCACAATCTCCTTTAGCTAATGAGCAGCATTAACGTCTATTATTCTAAGTTTATCCTTTTGCTTTGTAAAAAGGAAACGTAATGAATCAATGTTTCATTGAACAAAAATCAGTAATTAGCAACAAAAGATTCCTCCTCTACTTGTCTTTATTTCTAATTGTTATAATTGTGTTACTTTGGGATCCTCAAGTGGTTTGGTTTATAATCAGTGTTAATCATCACAGGCCCTTCACATTAGTCAGGCTGATTTAAAGAGGAAGCAACACTTTAATCACTAAATACACAATTAACAGCCATGATTGGATGAAATTACAGATGTTCTATATTAGGTTTATACCTATAATAGACCATCTAACGCTGACCTGACTGTAGGTCACATTATGTCCATGGAAACAATAGGTTAGAACTTCAGTCATTGAAAAAGCATTTGTAATCGATAAGGCTGCAACAACGAATCGATACAATTGATAAAAATCGACTATTAAAAGCGTTGGCAATGAATTTCAATCTTGATTCGTTGCATCGTGGGATTTAACACAAGTTTTTGTGAGTGCACGCACCATGAGTGTTTGTGTGCGTCGACGCAGAGTGTTTGCGCATCACGAGTGTTTGTGTCTATGTGTGTGCATGCAACACAAGTTTTTGTGAGTGCGCGCACCTCAAGTGTTTGTGTGTGTGCGCGCACCACGAGTGATTGTGTGTGCGCGCACCACGAGTGATTGTGTGTGTGCGCGCACCACGAGTGTTTGTGTGTGTGCGCGCACCACGAGTGTTTGTGTGTGCATGCACCTCGAGTGTTATTGTGTGTGCGCGCACCACGAGTGTTTGTGTGCGCGCACCACGAGTGTTATTGTGTGCGCGCACCACGAGTGTTATTGTGTGCGCGCACCACGAGTGTTATTGTGTGCGCGCACCACGAGTGTTATTGTGTGTGTTATTGTGTGTGCGCGCACCTCGAGTGTTTGTGTGTGCGCGCAACTCGAGTGTTTGTGTGTGCGCGCAACTCGAGTGTTTGTGTGTGCACGCAACTCGAGTGTTTGTGTGTGCGCGCATCACGAGTGTTTGTGTGTGTGCGCGCACCACGAGTGTTATTGTGTGTGCGGGCGTACGAGTAATGGTGTGTTTGTGTGTGTGCGCACTAATGTTATCGTGTGTGCGCATGATTATTTGTTTGTGTGTGCGCGACAGTGTTTGTGTGTTTTTGTGTTCTGAAACGTTCATGTCCTGTGTGGCTAAATTAGCTGTGATTTTGCGCTGTCCTTGGTGCTGAAACATGGCAGATGTGACAGCTGTCACTCAGCGTGAGAGATGGATGATCCGTAACGGGTGATTGTCTGTGCTTCTTTAACGCTGATTCATCATTCTTTTATTAAACATTTAGATTCATTGGTTGTTTGTGTTCACGTGATATTATTGGCCCATTTAGTGAGCGAAAGGCGCTTTAAAAAATTTATTTTATGATATTTTTGTCTCTCTTTTACTGCCAGAACAACTCGCGGCGTGGTCTGAGGGTCACTACATGTCAGAATAAAAGCACAGGTTTTGCATCCTTCACTGATTTACTAAACAAACCTGTCTAATCAAATCACACATTTAACTCTGTCTAACAGTGAGAGAATGGAATCAATGGAGGTCAAAGTTCATGTAATGATCTATGAGAGCACGATTTACTAACATTTTACTACCAATAATGCACACCAATAAGGCTGGGCAATATGGACCAAAATTCACTTCTCGAAATTTCTTCTCAAAATGGCGATGTACAATATAAATCTCGATAATTTTAATTCAAATAAAGTCTGAGCAGAAAGACAATTCTGTTTTAATTTTGCTGATGAAAAATGCCACATAGGCTAAAAAGGCTAAAATTGGAATACAAACTAACTTCAAAAACATGGGCAACAAGCAGCCCCAAAAGTAAACACACAAAATGACAGCAAAAAATACTCAAAATGACTAGAATAACACAAATTAACAGAGAGATACACAAAAGAACAACACTTATTTGAAACCAACAAAGAGTGCCCTACTGCTAGCTTGCTCTATGTATTTCTTTTCAGATTCTACATCACAAATACTTGTATATAAAATACACAAAATCAGAAAACAATGCAAAATGGGACAACAAAAATGCACAAAAGAACCACAAAAATACACAAAAGGACACAAAAAGAAAACACAATGGGCCAACAGAAGTAAATAAAAGAACACAAATAAACTAAAGGACAACAAAAGACACAAAAGGAGAAAAAATACACAATAGGTCAGCAAAAATCTAATAACATACATACCAAAAGATACACAAAACGACTCGGAAAGACGTATAAAATTACCAAAAAATACATAAAAGAACAATAAAGAATACATAGGACAACAAAATACACAAAAGGAGTAAATGAAATACACAATGTGACATTTATTAAAAAAACAGCTGATCAATATGAGCCACTGTAGTCTGTTTCTCCTCTAAGGGACAGCACGTGTGAGTGAGTTCTGCAGTGTTGCTTGTTTAGGGAAATGTCTGGGTTAGAACACACTCAGTGATAGGGATGTAACGATTCACTCAACTCCCGATATGATTCGATTCACGATACTGGGTTCACGATACGATTCTCTCACGATTTATTTTACAAAATGGGACTGTAGACAAATTTTTTTTTTGGGAAAAAAACTAGAAAATACTGTACTATTTTCCTTTTATTTTTCATTGTCAAAAGAATTCCTTGATAAACTATTCAAAACAATGCACTTTAACTAAAAATAAATCTTGAATGAAATAAATAAAGGAATAATACAAATGAAAATGAAGCCTATTAATTTAAATTCTGGTTCTATAATAAACAATGCAAAACTGCATAAATGTATTTTGTGCCTTAACAATTGGACTTTAAAAAAAAAAAACCTTGATTACATTGATTTACGTCATATTTGATTGGACCAGCAGAGGGCGCTGGTAACACAGTGGTCGGTTGGCATGCAGATATCTTGCAGTGAAGAAGAGAAGCTATGCTCGCAGACAGAGCTAATAGAAAAACGTGACTTTTACAGATATTCTTTCGGTGCTAAAGGGGTAATGAATCATTTATTAACATATTTAAGAGTAGAAGACGGCCAGAAAGAAAGTATTAGCAGACTCCGCCCGCCGCCTACACTTGTGGATAGCGCCCTCTGCTGGTTAAAAAAAGTACTGCGATTCAATTTTCAGAAAATCGATATCAACCGTGATACCTATGAATCGATTTTTAACTGCCTTACGATTAATCCTTACATCCCTACTCAGTGATCATCTAACTGAGTTTTTCAAAACAAGTATTTTAATACAAAATAAGCTATGAAAAAAATTTATATATATACAGTATATATATATATATCAATATAAGTGATATTGTAATTTTTTATATCGCCAAAATAGACAACTTAATATATGAATCTCGATATATTGCCCAGCCCTACACACCAATATTTACCCAATGTCACAAAAACAAGAACAATCTCACACAATTAAAGTTCAACATGTTGGAACGTAACGTTGATCAGTCCAACAAGAGAAAAAGATGAAATCCATCAACAAAGACATTAACTACATATCACTGCTAATCTAGCTATTGTTTCTGTGTCATTTTAAAACATATAATTCACGTCTGAAATAGAAACTGTTCAATGATGAAATCTCTCTGACTGACAGACTAAAAAACGACTCAGAAATTTCATATGAAGGTATAAAAGAATGGAAATGAAAAGTTCAGGAAAGTTCCACAGTAGGAACAACTGTTAAAAATAAAGTCATGCAAGCGAGAAAATGACTAAATACAACAACAAAACAACACGAGCACAAAGAGACTGAATTCATCCATAAAGGAAACACAAGGGGTCTGTACCACGAAGCTGGATCAGTAAATCCTGATATGTGTGCGTTAGTTTCTGCTAACCAAACATTCTTAAGTGTCTATTTGTACGGTTGCTTTACAGACAAACCCCGGTGCTATTGGTACGATTACCAAAGTACACGTACGTATCGTCTTAGGGTTAGGGATAGAGTTAGGTTATTTATAACCCAATATCGCAATCACTTTTAGGGTTAGGGTTACAGTAAGGTTTAGTCACGTGACCAAAACTGGCCAAAAAGGGAAACTGCGTACGGATAGAATGTCGGTATATTGATATGGCAATCATACGGATAGCCACTGCCAACATTCTCTGTACTATGAAGCAGGATATAAACACGTTCACTAAACCAGGGGATTTCAGCCTGGCTACGTACGAGCTCCTGTGACACTGGGCGGAGTTAGTAGCATCACACCAATCACAATCACAGAGAAACTGTGGAGAGCAACTTACGTCACTATTGAGGAATAATTCTTTAAAAATATGAAGAATTCAAATCCATAATTCAGAAAAAGCAGTAAGTAATTAATGAAGGAATGGATGAGTTTTAATGCTTAAATTAATGAGATTAATCAATATTAATCCATGGGAGAGCAAACGGACACTGATCAGTTTTGCATCAGGTCATTTTCTAAGAGATCTGATTGGTCAGGAGGCGGGGCTTTAGTACTCGCTCAGATCTGATCCAGTTCATAATCTAGTCCAGACCTGGTTAGGTGTTCCACCTAAGTTACCATGGTGATTTCGCCCTATAAGAAGTTAACCAGCATCATAGTACAGGACACACCGATTAAATCCAGGAAGTTAGCGAGAGAAGAGGTAATCCAGATTTGTAGTACAGGCCCAAAATGCTCAGAGTGAAATATAAACACTGGATAGTGACTAAATGCTTTTCTTATTCATGGTTGTTTTTGTTTTTTTCATTTTGAGGTCATGGTTTACAGGAGGATCTGATACGGCTACTGTGAGAATTTATTGAACAACACATTGACAGATCGCTACAAAGAGTTAAACTACAAAGCTGGATGAACATAACAGAACATAACTGTTAGCTTCACCTGATCAAACATTAGTAATCACTCTTTTTACGTCATCCATTAATAACTTCAGTCATTTATTGCTCAGAAAATAAAAGATTCTTCAAATAGACACCGACTGAAACATTTACAATGTTTTCATTTAAAAAAGAAATGTATTCAAGTGTTGTGTTTTGTCTTTTACCTACAGCATCTGGTCCAACAGCTTTTAAACTGAGCTACATTTAGCAAGTCTTTTTAAAAACTCAATATTTGCACATTTGCCAAAGATCAACTGTGGATAAACAGATCCAGACTTTAATTTAGTCACTTTATCTCCAGGCAGAATTCAGCAGATGTTACTGAGTCCAGATGTTAGGAGTCGACTTTGCGTGTGTGTGTGTGTGTGTGTGTGTGTGTCTCCTACTTCATTACCGACGCTTCATCACACCCAACTTTAGATTTTCTTTTATTTATTTTTTAGCATCAGTATTTTTATTAAAGGAAAAATAACAAATCAAATAAACTATTAAATCTTTCCTTCCTACTTTTTTAAATTCCAGTTGATTCCCAACATAAAGAACATGTGAACTTTACTGAAAAGATACAAATGATTGACACTCTTTAAATATGGTTTAAATTTTTATTATATTTGTTTTTGATAACAGTTACACTGTTATTCTTGCCTTGTCTTTTTCATGTGTATTTATTATTTGCGTAACCCTATTTCTCATATTGTATAAACTAAATCTGGCAATAAAACAGTTTCTAATACAGATTTATTTATTTATTTATTTATTAGAGGTGGGACCAAACACAAAGTTCACAATATGATAGATGATAATGGGCTCATGATAACGATACGTCTTGTGACATTTTAACATTACAGTATTTTGTTGCAAGATATATCATCCAATGTTTAATATTTATTAGTTCAGTGTGTTCTTACAATAAAGTAATACCAACCAACCAGAATATTAGACAAGGTTAACCATCTGATGTGCTACGCATTCACCCCAACTATGTCTGACCTACAGCTCTACATATTGAACTATTATCTTATGTTCATATTTATTTTTGTTTCTAATGTCTGATCTTATGTTATTATGTTGCTGCAAAAGTGAATTTCTCCTCTGGATCAATAAAGGAGTATTCTATTCTATTCTATTCTATTCTATTCTATATTTGTAAGGTGAGGGCAACAACCAGAGGTGGCAAAAGTACTAGTCTTTAGAAAGTATTGCTTATTGAATAAAAAAAAATGACTCTGATAAAAGTAAAAGTACTGAAGTTGCTCCCTCACTTGGTTATATGCTCCTAAATGTAATTAAGTACAAAGTAAAACAAATGTCTCTTCAATAATAAAACAGGGTTTTTAAAACCAACAAATTCCATATATTTTGTTTTTTTAAGAACTTGTAGAAAATTAGTACATGGAAATAAATTCAATTTGTTACCTTTGAACACCTGAATAATTTAGCACTCATTATAAATAACATTTGTAAATAAAATGTAAAAAAAAATATGTCAATAATGCAAATGCTCAATTAAACCCAGAGCAGCATTTTTAAGAATTTAAAAATGTTAAATCAACGTCATCTTCTAAGGTCTTAAAGGTAAAAAGCTCATCTTAAAATGTAAGGAGTAGAAAGTACAGATATTTGTTTAAAAAAGTAAAGAGTAAAAGTAAAAAGTAGCCAAAAATAATTCATAAATACTCAAGTAAAGTACAGATACCAGAAAAAAACTACTTTAGTACAGTAACAAAGTATTTGTACTACAACAAAAACGGACGTCATAGTGGAAATATTCGGAATAAAACTGGAGCAAATAATGCATCTTAAAATACAGTATTTAATTTACAGTATTTTTTAAAGCTGTGCAGAGCTTTACTTTCAGCTCGTGCAGCTCTACCCAGAATGCATCATTAACATGAATGTGACAGAGATAAAGTGTCTCAATGCCCTGCAGAGGTTCGTCACATTCTCTTCTCATTTCACATTTCCTGAAACATTAAACGCTGCAGTGACTCGTGGGGAAACCCTGAGTAGGAGTGAGTTTCACTAAGAACAAAACCCACTGATATCTAATATTATGGCTTGCAGCAGCCGTTTGTGCTGATGATGCATTTCTTTACCAATGGATGATATCACTGAGCTAATAATCAACTGTTGGTGTTGATAAAGGATGTTTGGGGAGAGAAACGTGCACACCAGTGCAGTTTTTGGTTTAAAAAAGGACACAATGACTGCAAACATGCAAACTTATCTTTCTCAGATAATTCATTAAAATATTAGCTTGGAGCAAATTCTGTGTCTTTGACAAAAAACAAAAAAGATGTTTTTAAAGCAGCTGAAGTGATCTGACAGTGTTTGATGGAAGTTTCTAAAATAGCTCTAATGTCATGTGATAAATGTCTCATCATTGGATGATGTCACTGCAGAAAACTGTTCTATAACTGAGCACATTTATCATTTACCAGATTCACATTTTATGTTTCACAATTTACACAATTCTGTTTCATGGTTTTACACGTTTTACGTCACGTTAGGGCTGCACAATTAATCGAGTTTTAATCGTGATCACGATTTTGGTTGCCACGATTGAATTAACTTGATCGTCAACAATATTTCTATTTAAAATAGAGGCTCAGTACTCTGTAATAGTGTATTTATTCAGTTAGACTTTAGTACATTTTAAATCATTGGGTTAGATTTTTTTAAATCATTTCATTTATTATAATTCCCTTTTAAAGCATTAATTTTGCACTGTAAACTATGTTGTTTGTTTAAAAGAAGTGCAATAAAAACACATATTCTTCCCTAATGTTATAAATAATTGTGATTATAATCGTGATTACAATATTGAGGATCATTTTGGCCATAATCGTGCAGCCCTACATCACGTTGCACTTTTGCGTATCATCGTCCTTTCATTTTTAGATACTTTACTGGCTATTAAACTTCACTAAATCATACCAAACATGATAAATAGGATTAATACAGACAAATACTGCTTTAAATTAAGGTTGAAATGCTTCAGATTATTTACAAAATCAGGATAGTTATGCTAAAATCACATAAGATTACATTGCAAGAGCGACGTTAGCCACATGCTAACCGTTAGCGACTAATTTAACAGGAAAAAACCAATAGAAATGTGTGCTATGATCCTAAAATGTATAATTTCCTCCAACCAGAGAATCACCCTCATGTTTAGCACTAAATCCCTCACAGCGTGTGATTGTAGAGAATGCAGAATAATGTGAACCAACACAATAAAAACACACTTCAGATGAAGTCACAGGATAACATGATCACTACTCCATCAGTTACATGTAACAAAATATCTTAAACAAGATTATGGGTGGAAATGAACTTATTTGTCAAACTTTTTAGACATTCAATCACTTATTTTGGTAAAAAAAAAAAAAAAAAGGTGTGTAAATGTGTGATATTGTCTAAAAACAGTCATGTGAAAAATGTCTGTGTCATTTTGGAGCCTGATTTTTGTTTTCTTTTTATTAGAGAGGTGGATTTCTCTGATTCAGAACGTGAATTCCATTTTTTTCTGTCAGTTTTCCAACACAGTCATAATTTGGGGTTTTGATTATTGAGGGATTTTAGCCTCTGAGATTAACTTAAACATGTTAAAAACACACTTAGTATGCAGCTCTGTATTAATTTTAAATCACAGGATAACATGATCACTACTTGATCTGTTACACATAGCTAACAGGATAACGACAATGGGCAAAAGTGGACACATTGTCAATCTTTCTACATATTCAATCATCAGTTTTTTGCTAATAAATAGTGTGCAAGTGTGTGGATTTTGTCCCAAAATATTCACGTGATATATTTGTGTGTGTGTTGGGCCTGATTTTAAATAAAGAGCAAATTCAAGGGACAGGGGGAGCATTGCCCCCCAGTGGTCAAAACTTTTCATTACAGTTTTCCCCAAATTAATTTGAAAAATTCTGCAGCTTTGATTCTAACATATTAGTGTTAGTTTCATGTCACAGATGTTAGTTCTACCTCAGGTGTGTAGTATACGTTTTCAGTGAAATGGTCCAAAACTTTTGAGGCTTTAGGTTGGTTCTTCTATTTTTCGTCACATTTTAAATGTTGAAGCGACACTGCCCCCAGCAGTTCGTGTATGGTACTGCAGCAACAATGAAGCAGAAATATTTTATCATGATTTTACAACCATAAACGATGCCTCGATGCTGTCAACATCATCTATTATGTTACTAATAATTTTTTGCATTACTGTATATGTTATACGCATTGTGGTTGGCGTGAATCTCGATACTGTTTACATCTTTAATTCACTAATTCACTTTAATTTACTAATCTTAAACTCCACCTATGATAAAAAGAGAGAAAAACAGACAGAAATGATTGATTTTTCTGTGTCAAAAATCACGGAAAATGCCCTATTTTCCCAAGTCACATGATGATTATTTGGTTTTGTGTTGTCAAATTTTCTAAAGAACTAAATCTGACTTTCCCTGGAACTCATTTCATATCCAAGCAAATTATCCACTGCAGATCTTTAACATTTCACACAAGGTTTCCGCTTCTTCTATCCATAGTTTCCTCTCCATCCAAAGCCTCAGTGTGAGGATCAAACCTATAGGTGAGGACTTTCACCTCCGCGTCAGTGGAATGTGACGAGCTGTAACTGGACATTGAGGTTTATCTCGTCTGTTCTTATTCATCCACTGAAACCAAACAGTCGACACTTTTTAAACCATTGTTCCCGAGCTTAACGTCATCTTTTCACGTCATCAATCAAAGTAATAAATCTCCTAATGCAGCTTCATTCTGTCACTGCGTCAGAAAATAATGGCTCCACTTTAGTCTGGTTTACACATAACTGTAAATTAGATCATATGCGAGTGAGAGGGAATATGGTTTTCATCTATAGATAACAACCTTAATGCCTATAATAATAACTCATGTTGACATTATTTACCGTAAGAAAGAAACCTTTCCAGACTCCACTCACATAACTACTGATTTAAAGCACTTACTGTGTTTTTTAGAGTGAATGAAAGCTCACATTTAGACACCTGCAGCACTTTAGATCAAATCCCAAAGTGAAAAAACACGACATGCTAGTAAATCTAAAAATTAATGATTCTAATAAACTAAAAAGACAAATGATATCATGTTAAAGCCCAAAAACATTTGCTTGGCAGAAGCTGAATAGAACTTTACTCCTGTTTTTTTATCAAAAGTGGCGCAAAGTACAATCACACTGCCTAGATTAGACTGAATAAATACAATAAGAATATCCTCTAGTACCATCCACCACTTTCAGTCCAAATCACGAAAGAAGAAGAAGCCACAGAATTAATCAATTTTCCACTTCGCCAACATCATCGACCATCTATTCAAGTCCTTTATCTCTGTAGGATCATTAAAAATACCAGAAAACATTTCCTGTTTGTTCAGAAACTTTTTGTGTGTCTGATGCTGCAACAACAAATATATATATATTTTTTTTTTCAAAAATAAAACAACAACAGATCCATGAGGCCGAGAATAGTAAATGATATCTGCCAGGTAACTCTGGATTTGAAAGCTTTCATTTTTCTGTGTGAGAGTTTCAAAGTAATAGAATCAACATGAAAAAGAAAAAGCATCTAAATGTGAAACTGCACATTTGTTTCAGCAGATCCAGAACAGGATTACATTTAAAAGGATTATTATTATTATTATTATTATTATTATTATTATTATTATTATTATTATTATTATTTCTAGATGCCTGGTTTTGGCTTCATTCTCAGACACATATTGACTGTGAGATGTTTCTGCTCTCCTGTGTTTTTCTGTCGTTCCACCACAGATTATTATTTACACCTTTATGATCCAACATTTATGATGTCTTTTATGATGTTATTTTTTCCCACATGTTATAAAAGCTTCAGCAGGAAATCACTGTAATCTTGTTTATTAGACCAGTGGTTCTCAACCTTTTCAGCCCACGACCCCCAAAATAAAGGTTCCAGAGACCGGGGACCCCCACTGTAGCTGAAGGTGGTTGAACACAGACATGAACATTGAAGAACAGTCATGTGGAGACAGGGCCGTCTATAAGGGAGAATAAAGGGGAGAGATTTTTGGGGTTCATCCATAAAGTCAGCAAAATGATGATCCATTGTTCTATGAATCTGTGATAACCACATTTATTTATTCATCTGAATAATATCCACTGTTATCCAGGAATGTTTATTATTATAGTCATCTTAAAGATGGAAATCCTTGTTTTAATCAGGAATAAAATGGGTTCAAAGTGACCAAAATTGGTGGAAAAGGTGGTGAAATGGGATTTTAAAAAGCACAGAAATTGGTAAAAAGTTGCCAATTGTGGGTATTGGAAATTAAAAATGTAGGGAATATTAGCAACATATGGGTTGCTAATATTAATAATAATATATAATATATGTGACATTAGGTGGAAAAATAATGGAAAATGAAATAAGTGCTGAAAATGTGTTAAAAGTGGAAAAAATGTGGAGAAAAGGCATTGAAATGTGATGGAAAAGTGTCAGAAATGGGAGAAATGTAGCAAAAATGCATTAAAAGGAGCAAAAATATGGCAAAAAAAAGTGATGAAAAAAGGTTAAAATGTAGCAAGTTTGGTGTAATTGCAGAAAAAGGGTAAAAATAAGCAAAAATGGGCTTAAAGTGTGCAAAAGAAATTCTTAGTTTCTTGAAGCCATCTGGAGACCCCCTCCTAGTGTCTCGTGACCCCAAACGGGGTAATGGCCCCTAGGTTGAGAATGCATGTTCTAATAAACTGTTGCAGTAGGTGTTTATTGTGTGAGTTCAAACTGATCAGAATAAGTCACGTGTCCACTCACCCAAACAGGCGTTGATGAACCCGTACCAAACGCACCCCGCCCGGCCGATCAACCACCGGCCCCTCGTGCTCGCGGCGAAGCTGAACGGGGTTCCGAGGACGCTGACCATCAGGTCACTGACAGAGATGCTCACCAGCAGCAGGTTCATGGGCGTGCGCAGTGCGCGGTACCTGCAGAACAGAGCCAGCACTAGGAGGTTGCTGAGGAAGCCGAAGGTTCCGATGAAGCCCAAACACACCGCCACCACCACGTGACCCGTCGGGCTCAGGGTCGCAGGAGGCAGAGAACCTGCAACCTCCGCAGCGCCGACCGTCACCGCTGCTATCCCGGGACAGTGAACGCAGCTCAGAGTCCCGTTGGAGAGGATCATAGCGAGCCGAGCAGAGCAGAGTGCGACCCGGGGAGAAGTTCAGTTCTCACCGTCCGGTGTCGGTGCGTCAGAGCGGCTCCGGTGACCGGGAGCGCGTGAGCGCATCGCAGAACTAAATGATGAGAAGCATTTGGAGTGTTTGGAGTAAAGCCTGATCTCCATGAGGTCCGCCCCCTCCTCCTCTGTGCGCGTGGCTCTATCTGAGGAGCGTCTGAGCGCGTCTCCAATGGGACGGTGCGTAAAGGCGCAGGAGCGGCGGCTGTGATTTAATCTACTGCTATTAACCTCTCCACAGGAATCACACATGGACATGATCACCTGATGGTAACGTGCACTACCACCAAAGCCGCGCACGCGCCTGAAATTTGATCTCTGTTCTTTTAGATTATGGATGTTTCAGTGCGCACTGATGTGCGCAGAGACACGTGGAGCTTTTAGTTGGATTAATGACACTTTGATCACTGACATTTGCTGAGGTATTTGGTAAGAATTTATCAACGTTCATAAACATTACATTAGTTATCAAGTGCCAAACTAAGTAAAAGTACAAATACAAAAACTAAAAATGACTTTAGTAAAAGTGAAAGTGTCAGGTTCTGTTTAGTTTAGTTGTTATTTAGCCCTTGTCCTCTTTCAGTTATTCTGTGTGTTTGTTTATTCTGTTTGAGTCTGGCCTCCTGTGTTTAACTCTTGTCTTTGTGTTTCAGGTATTCCTGCTTGTGGCTCCAGATATATGTTGCTGCTGCTGCTGAGGCGTGTGCACATTGAGAGAGAAGCGCTGCAGTAATATGCTTTTAACAGTGCATGTTAAATTACTGTGATGTTGCTGTCGGACTAACTTTAGCTTGTTAGCTCCTCTGAGAGAGGGACTTTGGAAGGTTTGGAGGCAGCAAGAGAGCAGTGGGGAGGGAGGGGGAGAGAGGGACCTGAGAGTTGCGGACTGCACCTTTAAGTATTGTAAAGAAGTATATTTACTTCGTTACCATACACCTCTGTAAAGTGCAAAATTTTATGAATAAAATATTAAAACTTTTTCTGCCTATTCTTCAGTTTGCACTGATTTTTCAACGTCTTTGATTTGATAGAAAATCTTCATATATATTATTAATATAGTCAAATGATTGGCCTTTATGGTGGGGTTTGGTTTGATACGGGTTGGCATGTTCTCCCAGTGTTTGTGCAGCCTCCTTCCGCACAGTAAAGAACCCACAACCTTCCTCATGCTTGTCATTACAGAGACTTTTTAAACAAAAAATGTTAAATGATTGTTGAAAACAGATATAGAAATAAACATGTACGCCATTTCTAACTGTAGAGTACTGGAGACTTTTATTGCAGTAAAAAGCATCCAATGAGCAGCTACCAACACTCAGCTCTTATTTTGTGTTCTTCACATGATTCCACAGAAATTTGTTTCTACAAATGATCAACAAATGAATTAAATGTATGAACTCTTAGTTATTTATTAACATGAAAATGAAGGTTTTTGCGGTGTTGCAACCACAAAGATTAGATGTGATGAAATTTATCAGCATTACTGTTTAGATTGCTGTGCATGTGAGGGTTTTATTTTGGAGGATTCAAACAGGAATGGACATTTAATATCGTTCACATGGAAACCTGTGATGTGTATATTGAAGTGTCAGACGAGCATTAAAGATGAAGACTTACTGCTCGTCTCGTCAGTTTTTCACCGTAAAGGTCAGAAGCTTAATTTTCACAGAGAAAAACACTGGAATGAGAGGAAATGTTTCCACTTGTGACATTTCTTCATCCTTTAATCAAACAGAACAGAGTAGAAAAAAATAATAAATAAATAAAGAATAGAATCAGGAATATAATGTGTTAAAAAAATACAGTTGATCACATCTTAAACAACATCTTTTCATCTGAGTTACAAACTAACACTTTCCAAAGAAATATGGAAAGACTGAGAAAACCCTCAAACATCCAATTTACTTTATTTAGACATCTCTGCATGTTGCTGTGATTGCATGGTCATGGTCAACATCAGCTCTATGTGCAGGTCAAACTGCTCGTTTAGAAATGGTTTTCAGTCAAGAAGTGGAACATTATTTATCATTGATGTGTATTAAACCAACATATCCCCCACATGCTGTGAGCAGATGAAAGAGTGAGGACTTATATATATATATATATATATATATATATATATATATATATATAGACACAGACACTAAAGCTGCGTCACACACATAGAAAATCATAAAGTGTAAATAATGAAGTCTGTATGTGTGACGACAGCCGTCAGGTATCCTGGGAATGATTGACAGTAGTTATACAAACTCAGAGAAAAGATGAAGGACCTAGTGAAAGTGATGACTCAGCACTTTGACTAGAAACTCAGCTCATAAATCTGAACACGTTGACATTTCACTCTGACCTGAGGGACACTGTGAGAAAATGAAAATGAGTCACTGAACAAAGCTAACAGACCTAACGCTAACAGACCCAACAGAGCTAACGCTAACAAAGCAAACAGAACTAACAAAGCTAGCAGTTAGTAACAGAGCTAACTGAGGTAATTGAGCAAACAATAACAGAGCTAACGCTAACAAAGCAAACAGAACTAACAAAGCTAGCAGTTAGTAACAGAGCTAACTGAGGTAATTGAGCAAACAATAACAGAGCTAACGCTAACAAAGCAAACAGAACTAACAAAGCTAGCAGTTAGTAACAGAGCTAACTGAGGTAATTGAGCAAACAATAACAGAGCTAACGCTAACAAAGCAAACAGAACTAACTAAGCTAGCAGTTAGTGACGGAGCTAACTGAGCTAACAGTAACAGAGCTAAATGAGGTAACACTAAAAGACATAACAGAGCTAACAGTAACAGAGCTAAAAGAGATAACAGAACTAACAGAGCTAACATTTGGGGCGCTGGGGGGCAAAACAAAAACAGAATTAAATATAGACCGTCTGGAACTTCACACCAACCACAATGTGTGTAACATATACAATAATAATAATAAAAAAAAAATGATTAGCAACATAATTGATAATGCTGAAAAATGTGTGAAGCGTCGTTTAATTTTGTAAATTCATGATAAAATCTGTTTAATTTTTGTTGCAGTACCATACATGAACTGCTGGGGGCAGTGTCACTTGACAATTTAACATTGTGAAGAAGAATTGCGCAACAGAAAAAGAACCATCCTAAAGTCTGAAAAGTTTGGGACCATTTCACTAAAAACAAACTACACACTGGAGGTAAATATATCATTTTTACAGTCACTGTATTTGTACATTATAAACATTATATTAACAATTGTATTTTTTCAAATGAATTTGGTTAAACTGTAATGAAAGTTTTTGACTACTGGGGAAGGCAATGCAAATAATCCTGACAAATGTATGGAACTAACGGAACAAATAACATGGTCCTGGTGAGGAAACTCATAAATTAAACAAAATTAGTAAATCCATCAACATATAAGTATATTAGCCTAATTTTCCTTTTGTGTGACAATTCAACAATAAAACATTTTCTATTGTCAATCGGAGCCTTTTATTTTATCGTCTACAGCTTGCTCTTAAAAATACGACATTTATTGTGTTCTTAACTGAAAACAGGATGTATTTTTAACAATATTAACAAACATTTACATCAGAAACATTGATTTAATTGCATTATATTTTTTATTCTTTCAGAAAAGCTTTCATTGAACAGAATGTACACAACTTTAGAATAATAAAAGTTTACATTAGAAATGAATAATTTAGTGAACATTTGAAATCATTCTATTGGACAGTAATTGCCTCCATAGCTTCAGAGCCTTTACAGTTGATTCTAAATCATTTGTGACGGTTTGAATGAATGTTCTAATCATTAACTCCTGAAATATTGATATCACACTCAGACAATATTGGTTATTTTATCCCTACATCTACATAGAAATAATGAAGGGCAGTAGAAATGATGAATAAAACAATAATACTGTCAGTATTAATGTTCGCTTGCTCTAGTGAGTGGACGATAATACAGACTTTGATAGAACTGGGTTTTTCATCCAACAAGTGAAGTATGTCATATGCTTCAGCTTTTATCAACATGGGTTCGTTTTGAATGCAGGGAATGTCAATACATGAAGTGGTTTGGTTTAATGAATATATTAATGACCATATAAAAGTTTTCTTTGTATTTAAAATGAATTTAAATATATCAGAGTAGTTTATTGAGGTGTGTGAGAACATGCAAATGCCACACAGAGAGCTTTACGTTTACAATGAGGCAGAAATGATAACCTTCACCTGACTGAGCCGTCGTCATCATCATCATCACCATCATCAGCAGCAGCAGCAGCAGCATGAAAAGGCAAAGGAAACAAAAAGACAAAAGTCTCCGCTGAACACAAGTGCTTCACGACGAATCCAAACATTTACTGAATGTCCTTGAAAGCAACAAAGAAACTGGAAAATGCATAATTTCTCACTCAAGGAAACAACAACAAGGTCAGAGCGTTTCAATGAGCTTTGATCTGTTTGAGTCACATTTGAACATACTTTATTTCACAGGAAACAAGTCGCTAAGTAACTATAAATTCTAAAAATGTGGCAACAGTAACAAAAGGTTTATTTTGTCCCATTAGGTAGATTTCTTAAGCTGTTCTATTTAAAATAAAAACACAAACAGATGAAATAACAACCAACTGTTGATAATGCATATGCTTTTCTCCTTCTTTTTCTACTTTTTGTCATTCATTTATTTCACACCAGGAATAAAAACCAGGCCATTGAACCTCAATCAACTGTTCAATCCCCAATATAACCACTGCTTTAGTAAGTGATCACATTTTCAGAGTAAATCGTTTGCTTTAGCTCTGTGAACAAAAACTGACTGAGTTTTAATAGTTCAGAGACGAAGCTTCACTACGACTATTTACAACCTCATTTTACACCCATTATTTTATCTATTGTTTATAGAAAAGACCAAGTTTAAATGTTAAAGTTCTGAACACACAATTAAACAGCTTTGATCACAAAGGTTTTAAACGAAGTTTGGGATTGAATTTGTTTTAATCAAATAATAATGAAACCAATAATAATAAATGTATGCAACAAAAGTCAATTAGGAGATTTCTAAGTTTCAGAGATTTTTTTATTTAGTGATAAATGCAAACATCAGTTTGTCCAAGTTACAATTTAAGACTCTTTTATGTGACACCAAAGATTGTGGTTTGTGGAGATTAGATTTAGTATTATGTGAGTTGGGGAATAATTGAGTTCCATTATCTTAATGTGTCTTCTCTACTGGGATGGCAGTGGTGCTCAGCAAAATGTTAAACATCATATATAATGTTATCATTACATATGAAAAGTAAAATAATAGTGATGTACGATATGTGACGTGCCATATGAAAACCATGGACGTCAACCAAGGTGTGTTTTGAGTTATTTACAGATTCTGAAAGTGTGAATTCTAAGCTTTCCAATAACGGCCCCATCCACACGGAGACAAAACGAAAACGCTTTCCCCTAAAACGGGTAATTATGTGTGCGTCCACACAGAAAGATGGAAAACACTGTAGTAAACATTCGGGGCCTCTATGTGGCGCTGTAAAACCACCACAGAAATACACCGAAACAGGGAAGAAGACGACGAGAGAAAGACAGTATCTATTTACAAACATGTCTGGATTAGGAGTGGACGTTTGTTCTATTTGTTCTTTATTTGGTGATGAAGAGAACCACCAGATGATTTTTAAGGCTGTGCTACAGTTCCTGCAGGACACTGGAACGTACGGAGGATCTAGTCATTACACTACAGACCAGTGGAGGGCAGTAAATATAGAAGGAGGAAGAAAAAGAAAAAGAAAAAGAAGAAAAAAAAGAAGAAAAAAAAAAGAAGAAAAAGAAGAAAAAAAAGAAAAAAGAAAAAAAAAAGAAAAAGAAAGAAAAGAAAAAAAAAAAGAAAAAAAGAAGAAAAAGAAAAAAAGAAAAAGAAAAAAAAAGAAGAAAAAGAAAAAGAAAAAGAAAAAGAAAATGAAAATGAAAATGAAAATGAAAATGAAAATGAAAATGAAGAAGAAGAAGAAGAAGAAGAAGAAGAAGAAGAAGAAGAAGAAACCCGAGGATGGACATTAAACTCGTGTGACTAAAAAACAGGACATATAAAAGAAAAGAGGAACAAGATGGAGACAAATACATGAAAGGAAATTTACTTGTGGACTGACGACATGGTAGAGCTTTGTTGCCATGGTTACTGTTGTTGTGGGGGGTCGCCAATGCTATGGCGTCATCGTTTGCAGAATATGCGTATATGCCGTCTGCACGGTGCACCAGTGGGTGGCGTTCTCAGACTTTCTCACTCTGGAACCTGTTTTTAAAACTTATCGTATTCAGCTTCCAAATCCTCGTTCTCGTGTGGACGCAAGGAGTAAACGATAAAATTATTAGCATTATTTCACATTAGTACAACCCCCAACAATGGTTGTTAATAGCTGTTCTATTTCACTTTAGTTTCTTTAATTTTAAATTTACATCATTGATTAGTATAAGTAAAGCCAAAAGATTCATTAGTAGTGCTTGAGATGCAAATAAAATAGGAGAGATTTGAACCAAATCCAGCTCTCTGATTGGTTGGAATTCTTTCTAAAGCCAATGGCAAGCCTGAATTTACTTTCCCCGCCCCTTTATTAGCATATGATGCTAACTAGTGACACCTTTTGCTTCACTAGTAAAGTGTAGTCTCGAAGATCACAATTGCATGAGCTCAGCCGTAGCTAATAACGAGGATTATGAAAGTTAGCATAATGAGCTACCTATCGAAAGTGAAAGTTAGCATAATTAGCTAATTATGGAAAGTAAAAGTTAACAATGAGCTTAGTATGGAAAGGGAAAGTTAGCATAATCAGCTAAGTACGGAAGGTAAAAGTTAGCATAATAAGATAAACAAAAGAAAATGAAAGTTAGCATAATGAGCCAAGTATGGAAAGTAAAAGTTAGCATAATGAGCTAAAAATAGAAAATGAAAAATAGCATAATGAGCTAAGTATGAAACGCAAAAGTTAGCATAATCAGTTAAGTATGGAAGTAAAAGTTACCATAATGAGCTAAAAGTAGAAAATGAAAGTTACCATAATGAGCTAAAAGTAGAAAATGAAAGTTACCATAATGAGCTAAAAGTAGAAAATGAAAGTTAGCATAATGAGCAAAGTATGGAAAGTAAAAGTTCACATAATGAGCTAAATATGACCAGTGAAAGTGAGCATAATGAGCTAAATATAGAAAGTGAACGTTTGCATGATGAGCTTAGAATAAAAAGCTGTTTGAACAGAAATATGATAAAGGTGATATTAACAGTAGTTAAGCTCTACTAGTATCATCTTTGGAGTTTATTTACTCAGTTAGACTCACTAGTGCGTTACTAAAAGTGTCACCAGTACAACTATTAGACTGAAACAGTTTACTAGTAATACTAGTGAGACTTTGACTATACTAGTAGTGAAGCTTTGAGTTTTTACTAGTACTACTAGTAACGTAACACTGTCGACACTAGTGCGCCTACAACCTTTACTAGTAAAACTAAAATATTGTTTCAGTACCACCAGTAAAGCCAAACGATTCTCTTGAGTCTAGTAGTACTAGTAGCCCTAATGTAAATGAAGTAGGAGGGGTTAAAACTAAATCCAGCTCCTGATAAGTTGGAATATTTTCAAAATATATAATATTTTCTCCACCTCCTTATTAGCATGTGATGTTAACTAGCAGTAGCAGTGACACTTTTACTTCTCAAGTGTACTCACGCACTAGTAAACCTAAAATGACTACACGTACTCCACATGTGATAGTAGTAGAGTTTGTGTGTGCTGTTTTAAACCTCTCAGTAAGCCTTTAAAGAAATTCTACACACACCACATTATGCGTGCATTGAAATGATAATTAACTCCAACATGTTTTCTGCCATTTTTGACTCAGATATTAAAGTTTCATGAGTCCAGGCTGTTCATGTGTGACCGTGTGTGATTTCTCGTTGCCGTGTCACTCCTCATAACCACAAACTGTGTGCGTGTGTGAAATGTAATCAAAGTTTTTAGTGCCACTTGATTGTGATTTATGAGGCATTTGTAGTGACAGAAAGGAAACCAAATGTTTGTCCTTTGGGTAAAGACGGTGTCATGTGTCAGGTTGTGTTTAGTTTTGTTGTCTTTAACACTTGTGGTAAGTCTTTGTTGGTTCTGTTTAATTTCCATTATAATTATAGCTTCATATGGGAACTCTTGTCTTTCCGTTGCAGGTATTCTTGCTCGTGACTCCACCCCCCAGTGATGTCAGTGTGTTCGTACCCAATCAAACCTCCCTGACTGTTTAGCTGAGTGCTTGGACACAGAGTGATTTACTGGATCACTGTGAATGTCTACCTCGTCGTGTCCTGCTACGTGTTTGTATCCTGCTCCCTGTTTTCCTTGGGCCTTTTTAGATTTAAGTTTTAGTTCGTTCTACAATAAACATGGACTGGATCAATGAACGTCACGCCTGCCTGATTCTCTCTCTGCACTCATCCACGACTCTGAAATGTGACAGTCATGTGTGTTTAGTTTACCAAACGTTTCATCCACACCACACACAGGAACGCTTCTAGATGATTCTCTCACCGTCGGTGGCGTAAACTTCTGATTGAACTGAAAATCAAAGCCACAGAAGAGTCAACTCTATTTCCTTCAATCAAACGTTCCTTTGACATCAGTGGGAGATGTTGATGAAAAAGACCAAGCTTCTTCATACGTCTTTCTTCTCTCTTTTTCTCCAGGCTTTTGCTCCGTCAGAGGAGATGTTTAGAACATCAGTATCCATTTACACACTTTGGTCCCCAAACTCCAGAGGACTCTTTGACCTTAGATAAGTTGTTCCATCTGATTGTTTACAGACAACACCCCATTAATAATCTGATTTAATGACATTTAGACTGTTGTGTTGATTCTATAAAACTATAATATATAAATAACTTCCCTTTTATTTCCTCAAAACTATTTTTTTAAGGCACCGTAAGAATAATTATGCCACTATCACTATATGCTTTTAATAAAGTTCAAACAAAACCTAAGCGCTCTGAACAGGAGGCTTACAGTGATAAATGATAAATTCAGCCTCCTGAGTAATTATCGAGTGAATGTATGGGAACCACCCAAAAATTTCAGATTAAATACACAATCTAGCAACTCTGTGGTAAAAACCACCACAGAAGAAGACAGTAAAGAATAAGTTACACAAACCAACAAATAATCCTCTATGGACTGAACACACCCTACACATTATGGAGAGAAAGAGAGACAAAACAGGGAGAAATACACAACTTACAACTGGTTAGTTTGTTAATTGGTGATAGTTTAGTTGGTGTTTTAATGGTCCAGTATTTTGCTGTTTTTCCACACATCTCGATTTGTTCGAAGAACCCCAACAACATAGTATTTGAGGTTTATTTTCCCAAACTCGCCTGTTTTCTGGAATTTTAGCACTTTAATGACACTTCTAAAAACAGGCTGTTTGGGAGCCTTCGTGCATATGTATGAGTGGGCGTGTCTGTAGACGCAGACTTCATGAAACAGGTTTATCACTATAGCCAGGCAATGCAAATTTATTTGTATAGCGCATTTCATACACAAGGCAACTCAATGTGCTTCACAT
Organism: Gouania willdenowi; assembly: GCF_900634775.1. Lineage (NCBI taxonomy): Eukaryota > Metazoa > Chordata > Actinopteri > Blenniiformes > Gobiesocidae > Gouania > Gouania willdenowi. The sequence continues at coordinate 7,926,388 of NC_041063.1, read as the reverse complement.
GATAAAACATTCAACTGTTTAAAATCAATAAGAACATTTAAAATCATCAGTAAAATCAATTAAAATCATCAACAAACACATGACATCAACAATATGACCAAAAATCTCTCTCTCAATCACACGCAGTAGAGAAAAAAAGTACCTTTAACTTTGATTTAAAAATGTTCACATGTGATGCTGACTTCAGCTCTGCTGCAGTTTGTTCCACTTCTTTGCAGCATAACAACTAAACGCAGCATCACCATGTTTACTGTGAGCTCTGGGCTCCACTATCTGACCTGTGTCCATAGATCTGAGAGACCTGCTGGGTTGATGCCTGACTAACATCTCACTGATGTATTCTGGACCAAACCCATTCACAGATTTATACACCAGCAGCAGAACTTTAAAGTCTATTCTGAGGCTGACTGGGAGCCAGTGTAAAGACTTTAAAACTGGACTAATGTGTTCTGACCTCTTTGTTCTGGTTAAGACCTGAGCTGCAGCGTTCTGAACCAGCTGTAGATGTTTGATGCTCTTTTGGGGGATTCCTGTCAGAAGACCATTACAATAGTCCAGTCTGCTGGAGATATAAGCATGAAAAGCAATTTTCTTTTGTTATCCACACACTCCCGTTTCTGTCCAGTTCCACGTTTAACCGTTTTCATTGGTTGATTCCATTAACGTGGATTTTATAGGGCCCTATATAATCTATATTAAACCGCAGCATTAGTTTTACCTGAGAGGGAGGAGCTCACATTCTTATAGGGTAGGAGGAGCCAGGGCTGTCAGGAGGAGGAGTTTCCACAATGTGACGTCACAAGGCGAGAAAAATCCAACTCCCGTTTGGAGCTGGCTTTTTCCAAAATGTGGAATAACAAGGAAGGGAGGAGAAAAAAAGTCTTCAACTTTGGCCCTCTGAATGCGGGCCCTCTAAAGGGATGTACAGTATTTCACTGTATAGAAAACTATTATAAAGTGATATTTTCATAATGCTTCCCCTTTAAATTGGTTGGTTGGTTTCATTCCTAACCAGAAGAACGTTAGAGAGACTGACAACACGTGTTCAAAGCTTCTGAGAAGCTCACACAGACACCATCAATACCATCATGTCAGGTAATAAAGACACCTTAGACTGCATGTGTCAAACTCAAGGTCCGAGGGCCAAATTCAGCCTTTTAGAGCATTCAATGTGGTCCTTGGGAGAAAATAGGATTGACAGAGAAAATAAACTCAATGAAACTCCACAATATCAGTGTTTTCATGCTTATCACATGATGGCGGCCATTTTTAATCACAAATGATTGAAAGAACTGGAATAATGCAATTTCCCTCAAATTATTTCCCAAATTTCTCCCAACAAAAAACAACAAAATTCAAGTGAAAATCCTGCAGGGACAGATATGTCACTTATTGCATTCACATGTCAGTGCTTTACATACTTTATATATCAGTTACCTAGGGAACAATAATGTGGAAATTGCTCATTATTTTTCCACCTATAATCTGCAAACCACGTGAGATCAAACTGCTCTGTATTTGGTCCCATAGAAGAAGGAACCACTGCTCTCTGCGTTAGACCTCATGTTTGGAGCTTTGCTGGAGAACTGGTTGAATGTTTAGTGTCTCCAATGGTTCCATCATACCCCATACTCCTGGACAGATACAGAACAGCACTGCCACTTGATGGACCAACTAATAATATGAATATTATAATATTTACTAACCAATGGAAGCTCTGCAGCAACAATAAAGCTTTGGTTGTTTTAAAGGAGCTGCTTTGGACTCACTTCTTTTGGAATGATGGGATAAATAAAACATTTCAAACTTCCAACCGACTTAAATTACAATGCAGGGCCTTCATCTCACAGTCAATAAAATTTCAGCCGAGGTTCACGTCCATGTGGGAAATTAATGTTTTGCCCTTGGTCCAGACTTCAAAAATCAATCACAGAAAAGGGAGATATTCCATATTCCTGGTCTTAATGCTGTTTTTCTCCATAATATTAATTAAATTGCCACTATAACCAGAATCTGTTTGATTGCCAGGTTTAGTTCACACAATGAGAAATTTGTGGTGGGTTGGTGTAAAAAATAAATATAGAGAAAAAAGACCAGAAAACAGAGTACAAAAAGGAGATTTAAGTGAGTTAAGAATGAAAGAAACAAGAGCAAAGAACAATGGGATTTCTGTGAGGAAATGATAATAGATTGTTACGATCACTTCAGGAAGATAAGGCTTCTAAGTTTCTAGGATTTATTGTAAAAGAACCTTTAATTAATCAAAACATAAATCAACAAAATTAAAAGGGCAGCAGGCGCCGGCCAAAAGAATCAAAAGAGGGGTGGAGGACATGGGTAACCGCTCTATGGGCCATCGGACCAACCTCCACCCTGGCTAAAGATGGTAAATGGACTTGATTTTATATAGCGTTTTATCACCACACTGAAGCAGTCTCAAAGCGCTTTACATATCAGCTCATTCACCCAATCACTCTCACATTCACACACCAGTGGGACAGGACTGCCATGCAAGGCGCTAGTCGACCACTGGGAGCAACTTAAGGTTCAGTGTCTTGCCCAAGGACACTTCGACACATAGTCAGGTACTGGGATCGAACCCCCAACCTCTCGATCAGAAGACGACCCACTACCACCTGAGCTACCTCAGCCAAAACAAACTAATCGACCAAGAAAGAAAACCCAGAAAAAAGGACTACAGACGACTACAACCAAGCTAAAAATAAAATCTTAACACTTTGCTACTTTAACAGAAACGAGGCTCAAACAAACCAACCAATCAACTAAAAAACATACCGATGTCTCCGTCCCAGGAGTGTGTGTGTCTCAGTGCTCAGCTGTGCTGTGCTCCTCCACCCTAAATAATCTCTCACCCTGAGTGCCATCAGGTGTGCTGCAGCCAATCAGGTAGAGGGAGGAGGGAGACCAGAGGGGGAGAAAACACAGCAGGCTGCCACAAGCAACATAGATATAAAAATGGTAGTAATCATAATCACAATAAGCTAAATAAAAATACAACACACGTGTGTTTCATTCCCTGCCAAGCTTCAGCTGTTGAATACTGTTGGATGTGACAGAATAGTCCTTCTGTTTATTTAAAGTGACAGAAAATCCTTGTGACCTAGTTTTCAATATCAGTTCAGTTCACTTCAGAAATTTAAGGAATTGTATGGAATTGTTTGTGAGAAATTGCAAGCTTTTTTGGAAAAATTGAGAGTTCTTTCTTTTCTAAAAATAATGCAAATATTGAGCTTGATTAAATTGGTGAATTTGAGATATCTACACCTGGATTATTTGGCCATTTACACAATAATTCATGTTTTCAGTCATTTTTACTTTCTCCTGTGGCCGGATTGGATGCTCTAAAGGGCCAGATTTGGCCCTTGGGCCTTGAGTTTGACACATATAGTCTGAGGTGTCTATAACCTGACCACTGGACTACTGACATCATGTGATCTAGATCAGGGGTTCTCAACCTTGGGGGCAGAAGCCCATTTGGGGTCATCAGACACTAGGAGGGGGTTGCCAGATGCCTTCAAGAAGCTCCTTTTAATGTATTTTTGCTACATTACTCCCATTTCTGACACTTCTACATCACATTTCAATACTTTTTAAGCACATTTTTTCAACTTTCTAGACATTTTCAGCACATATAAACCCTTTCCATCACTTTTCCACCTAATGTCACATATGTTGACCCATTATTATCACTTTTAACCTCTTTTCACCATATTTCATGCTTATTTTTGCCAATTTAACCACATTCACCATTTATCATGCCCATTATTTGCCAGTTTAAACTAATTGTTCCAATATTAACACTTTGAACCCTTTTACCACTTTTTCTGTATGTTTTTGCCCACTCTAATTTGCAACTTTTAACCATTTTCTGTGGTTTTTAAAAACCCATTTTTGGTCACTTTTAATCCATTTTATTTCTGATTAAAACAAGGATTTACATCTTGAATCCATGGGTTTGAATAAAAATTAATTATTCATTCATTCAGAGGTAGATGGAGGTAGATGATTCCCTGTGGTTTTCCCTGAAGGAGAAGAAAAGCTGTCCTTGGTAACTTCATCAGTGGAGCAATTCATGAATGACTAACAAATACGGTGAGAAATGAACACGTGGTGTAGAAACCACACAATGATGAACACAGTCAGTGTGTGTGCATGTGTGTGTGTGTGTGTGCGTGTGTGTGTGTGTGTGTGTGTGTGTGTGTGTGTGTGTGTGTGTGTGTGTGTGTGTGTGTGTGTGTGTGTGTGTGTGTGTGTAAAAAATAAAGCAGCTTTTAAGAAACTGTCTATTTCAGTGAATAGTGAGTTTGAGCTAATCCACGGAGACGGGAGAATGTGGAGCAATGAAAAGAGGGAACGCTGAATGGTTTCCAAGCAGCAAACTGTATATAGACATTTTAATGATCGCTCTACATTATGAATAGAAAAAAACATAGATTCTAAAGAATAAAATGAAGAGCTACGAATGTAACTATGGTTCTATGAATCCCGAATGACCGCCAGAGGTGGTGCTTTAAGCACTGAATATTCCCCTTCGCGCATGCGCAGTGCGAGTATGTATACCAACAATGTCACCAGTGACCCCTGGATGACCCAGAGGAAGTTTATATCTTCCGGTGTCACTCCAGGGTACTTTCCTACAGAATCTTCTCGCGAGCACACAAGGGTTCTGAGTGACAAAGAGCTCTGGCGGTCATTCGGGATTCATAGAACCATAGTTACATTCGTAACTCTTCGTTCTATTTCATCCCTACTGACCGCCAGAGGCGGTGCTTTGAGCGCTGAATGACTTATACCAGAAAAGTCACGAAGAATCCTGCTTACCACCCTTCAGTGTGTAGGGTCAGAGGACTCTGGCCGAAGGACCACAGCCAATGGATGGGGTGTGGCTACATTCACCCTGTAGAATCTGGAGAAAGTGCCTGGCGGCGCCCATGAGGCCGCAGCACAGATGTCCTCCAGGGCAGCCCATGACGTAGCAACACTCCTGGTAGAGTGGCACCGCACACCAGATGGGATGAGACGGTTACTTGCCCGATATGCATGGGCAATCACATCGACAATCCAGTTGGACAGGCGCTGCTTGGAGACAGCATCACCCCTGTTAAGGCCACCATAACAAAGAAAGAGCTGATCAGACCCCCGAAAACCTACAGTAGCTGCAATGTAGGCTTCCAGGGCGCGCACTGGGCACAACTGGTCAGACTGAACCTCTGGCTCCACGGAAGAAGGGTTGAACCATGCCAGCCGAATGGGCTGGTTGAGGTGAGCGCGGGACAGCACTTTAGGGAGAAAAGCTGTGTTCGGCCACAGAGTGACTCCCGAGCCGTCCGAATTCCACCTCAGACATGTGTCGCTGATTGACAGGGCGTGCAGCTCACCGACACGCTTTGCGGAGGAAATGGCCAGAAGGAACGCAGTCTTAAGGGTAACCCACTTCAGAGCTGCTCGTGCCAAGGGCTGAAACGGTGGAAGGCCCAATGCCTCCAGCACCAGGGGAAGATCCCATGCTGGAGTCCTTGTGGCTCTCGGAGGATGCAACCTCCAAGCTCCTCTCAAAAAAAGGGACACCAGCTTGTGGCTACCAATTGTGCCATTGTCGACCATTACATGTCTGCAAGATATTGCTGCGACATAGACTCTCAGCATTGAATGAGAAAGCCCTTTGTCCAGAAGGGACTGGAGAAAGTCCAGAATAGCTGGCACAGGGCAGTGCACAGGGTCCACCTCCCGCCTTGTACACCAGTCGGAAAACAGTTTCCATCTGTTCTCATACTGGAGGCGAGTAGACGGCGCTCTTGCATTCATTATAGTATATCTAACTGGGTCGGCACAGACGCTCAGGAGCGTCTCGGGCCCCCCAGTGGCCAAACGCACAGTTGAAGGAGTTGCGGATTGGGGTGCCACATCCGCCCGGCCAGTTGGGACAGGAGATCCCTCCTGTCGGGAAGGCGCCACGGTGCGCCGTGACAGAGGCTGTGCAGCAGCGGGAACCAGCTCCTTCCTGGCCAGAAGGGAGCTACAAGCAGGATCCTGTGGCCCTCCTGAAGGACCCTGTGGAGTACCAGCTGAATCAGAGGAAACGGAGGGAAGGCATACAGGAGGCCATCCTGCCAAGGATGAGCCAATGCGTCCTGGCCAAGAAGACTGGTTGTCTCGGCTAAGGAGAACCACAGAGGGCAGTGGGTCGACTGCTCCGAAGCAAAGAGGTCTACCTCTGCCCTGCCGAATATGCTCCATATAATGTTCGTTACCTCCGGGTGGAGGTGCCACTCCCCTGACGGAGGTTTCCGACGGGAGAGGAAGTCCGCCAAGTGGTTCTGCTCTCCCGGTATATGCTTTGCTCGTATACTGATCAAGCGGGGGGCTGCCCATGTGAGGAGCTCCCTTGCCACTTCCAGCAGCCGTGCAGACTTAGTACCGCCCTGATGGTTTATGTGATACACTGTAGACGTGTTGTCTGACCGCACAAGGACATGCTTGTCCCTCAGATGCGGCAAGAAGTGCTTGAGAGCTAGGTGAACCGCACACAGCTCCAACACATTGATGTGTGCACCTTGGTCTTCCACAGGCCAACGCCCCTGGGCCGTCCTGCTCTGCCACACCGCACCCCATCCTGAAGGGCATGCGTCTGTGGTAACGGCCTCCCTGCGAGATGGAACGGAGCCTATAGGAACGCCTCTGAGCAAGTAAGCCCTGTCCCTCCACGGAGCCAGGGCGCAAAGACACTGTTGTGAGACCTTGAGCCTCCTGCTCCTGTGCCGCTTGGCATCCAAGTGAAAACTGTTCAGCCACCTCTGCAGTGGGCGCAGCGACAGCAAGCCCAGAGGAACTACCCCCGAGACTGACGTTAGCTTGCCCAAAAGACGGAGGAAAGAAACATAGGTCAGCCAGCGGCCCTCCCTGAATAAGGCGAGCTGGCGAAAAATACCGTCTACACGGTGGGGGGAGGGTTTTGCCGTCATAGTTACACTGTTCATTAAAACCCCAATGAAAGTTGTGACCCGGGATGGCACCAGGCAACTTTTTTCCACATTCACCTTGAGTCCAAGTCGAGCCACATGGGACAGGAGACGCTCTGTGTCTTGTGACGCCTGGACCCGGGATGGAGCACAGATCAGCCAGTCGTCCAGGTATGGGAGAACCTTCAAGACCCGAGACTGTAGAGGTGCTAGGGCCGCAGACACAGACCTTGTGAAGACCCTTGGGGAGAGAGAGAGGCCGAAGGGCAGCACCCTGAACTGCCAGCGGCGGCCGCGGTATGCGAAGCGCAGAAACTGCCTGTGTTGCTGAGCAATTGGGACGTGAAAGTACGCGTCCTTGAGGTCTATTGATGTGAACCAGTCCCCATGAGCCACCGTTCTGAGGACATCTGCTGTGGTCAGCATGTGAAAAGGTATGACCTTCAGAAATTTGTTCAACCCTCTGAGGTCTAGGATTGGGCGGAATCTGCCTGTTTTTTTTTGTCACTAAAAAGTACGTTGAATAGAACCCCCGGTGATCTGACCCAGGGTCTACAGGCTCGATGGTGCCCTTGGCCAGGAGGGCAGACAGCTCCTGGTCTAATGCGAGAACCTTTGCCGGGTCACTGATGGATGTCATTCTGACCCGGCCGGATGTGGGGGGCCGACGGCGAAATTGAAGTTTGTACCCGTAGGTTAGGGTGGCGACCACCCACGGGTCTGAAGCATGAGTAGCCCACTGTTGGAGCTGCTGATGCGAAAATAGTCCGACCCCCGGCCCCAAAACCTCAATCTCTGCCCCCCCGGCCCCTCGGGGCCCTAGTGGGAGGGCGGAAGGGCTCTGGTGCTCGAAATTGTCTGGGGGGCAGGCGAGCAAAGCCCCGAAAATCCCGGACTGGTCTCCGTGCGGGACGCTGGGCATCACGACGACCAGTGGAGTGAGCTGTCGACGGCATGTGGCTGCGAAAAACCGCCGGGGGGCCCCTCAGCCTGCCGGCCGGGGGTCTATCAGGAGGAGGCATCCGGCTAAGCCCGGCAAGCTGCTGCCTGGTCTGCCCCGCCTGGATGGTCCGTTCCAGCGCTTCCTGGGCTGCTGGACCAAATATCTCCCCTGGTTCGACCGGGAGGCTGCGCAGCATTCTCCTGGCTGCCTCCGTTAAGTTTGACTGAGACAGCCAAACCTGATGACGAGCTTGGACTAAGATGGACATTATTCGCCCAAGCTCTCTGGACATGAGCCCAAAAGCCTCCAATGAGGCATCACAGAAGGTGACCACATCGGCATGTACACCGCCCTCCTGCAGTGAGGCTGAGAGGGCCAACATGAGGTGTGATAGGGAGTTTCCCATGCGACCAGCACGTGCTCCAGCATCATAAGCCCTCGTGAGAAGGTCATCGGTTATTCGACACTGGGGTCGAGGACCCCTAGCATCCCTTCGAAGTGCTTCATCTGGGGGCACAATAAGAGAAGCGATGGCAGGCTCGATGGGCGGAGTGCGATCCAGGCCGGCCCCTGCTGCATCATGCATGGCTGCCAGGGTCCACCCATCTGCAGAGAGACGGGAGCAAGCCTTACTGTCCCTCCAACAGGACTGCAACTCCCTCAGATAATCCTCTGAATGAGGAATAGCGAAAGCTGTGGGGGCAGGCCTGCGCCTGAAGAAGGCGCTCGCAGATGCTGCCTCTGCCTGCTGTGGGACAACTGTGTGCAGCCGCTGTAGAGCCAGGCGCATGACAGCGCGCATGGAGTTGTCTTCCACCTCGGCCCCCGAACTGTGATCCGAGGAGTGGGAGCCCTGCTCAGACACGTGGGAGCCGACATCCAAATTCTCCCCATAATCACAGAAATGGCTAGCCGAAGCAGCCAAAGAGAGTGTATCCTCCTCGGGCAGCAGCGTTGGCATTGGGGGAGAGAGTGCCGCATCAGCCACCAGGGGAATAACCGGCTGGCTGTCGGCCAGCAGGGCTCTCATCTGAACCAATTCAGCAGACAGCTGCTCAACTTTAGATGATAACCCACTGTGGTCAGACTTCGTTCTCTTCCTGGAGGGGGCAGCTGCCGCAGCCACTGCCCGCCTCTTGGAGCGTGTCTGACGGGTCTGAGGTGGCTGGCCTGGGGGGAGGTCGACTACGGCAACTGAGCCTTCCACCCCCGCCAACCTGGCAACCCTGGCCGCCCGAGGAAGTAACTGCAGTTCATGCAGGGATTGCCTGACACCGCCTCCCCCAGGTGCTCAGGGCCAAGGCATGTGGGGCATAGGTCGTGGCCATCCTCTGGCTGTAAAGAAACCCCACAAGATGTGCAGATATGTGAGCCATCCATTGCTTGACTGAGAAGTCACTGATTTCAACACAGGTATTCAACAAAGGGAGGGGGCGCGCACGCCGCCTGTCTGGTATCACCCTGCACTCCTCGGCTTAGCCTGAGCGCGGACGCCGTAGGTTGGGCGAGTATAGGGACCGTATACTGGGGAAGGGAGCGCGCACGCTGCTTGCACAGTAGAGGCCCAATATACTAAATAAAAACAACCACTGAACTGTGGTCCTCACCCAGACTGGGCTCTTTAACAGAAGATGACATTAACTTAGCCGGTGATGCTAATGTAAACAAATCCACGCTGGGCTCCGGGCGTGCGCACACAACCCACCAGCAAACAAATAAAGTCGGCTAACTTAAATTTCGGGAGTAGGCTGCTCAAATGCAGCCTTCACCGACCATCTCTTTCATTTTTATAAAGACAACCGTTGATCTGCCGAATAAGTGGCTACTTACCTTGTCAGCGTGTGTCGTCGGGACCAAACACAAACCATATGCTGGGGGGAGGCAGCGCTAACGCGGCCTGTGCCAACAGAGGTTGCTAATGGGTGAAGCTACCGCTACCCAAACACTCTCCGTCGCAGCTCCTGGAGGGCGAATGCACGCTGCTCCGACCAACCACGGTCACGGAGCTACTAGCGACGGCAGCTGTATGCACAGTATTCCAGTAACTGCGCGCGAGAAGAAAAAAAGGAAAGTACCCTGGAGTGACACCGGAAGATATAAACTTCCTCTGGGTCATCCAGGGGTCACTGGTGACATTGTTGGTATGCATACTCGCACTGCGCATGCGCGAAGGGGAATATTCAGTGCTTAAAGCACCGCCTCTGGCGGTCAGCAGGGATGAAATAGAAACACGTTTAGATTTAAAAAGTATAAATGTTTCATTAACAGCGCTATGATTGAACTGGTGTAAAAAAAAAAAGAGAGAGAGAAAGGTATAAATGAAGAGACTTGAGTTTGATTATATCGTTAATAATTGCCTTAAGAAACTCAGATAGGAAAATGCTGATTCAGCATTATTCTATGATTTAACCTCTAATCTTCATCTATTGTGAGGAAGAGGAGGGTTCATCTACAAACGTGATTGTACCTGATCTGAGGGTCACATGATCAACATTCATTATAGCATTAGAATAATGACCAATCAGAGCATAACACAGGAAACAACAAAGAGTGTGTTTTTGTTCATGTTTGGTGAGTTCTGTTTTTTGCATTACTTTAGTTGTTTAGTGCATTTTTCTGATCCTGATTCAGTCAGATTTTTGTTGTTTTGGGTATTGTGTCCTTTTATGTGTATTTGTTGTCATTTAGTGTATTTCTGTCCCTCCACATTAGGGGGCTTGTCCCTCCACATTAGGGTACTTTTCCCTCCACGTTTGGGGGCTAGTCCCTCCACATTAGGAGGCTTTTCCCTCTACATTGGGGGGCTTGTCCAGCCACATTAGGGTACTTTTCCCTCCACGTTGGTGTGCTTATCCCTCCACAGTGGGGGACTTGTCAGTTCACTTTAGGCCGGCTTGCCCCTCCACGTTAGGGGGCTTATCCCTCCACATTAGGGTACTTTTCCCACCACGTTGGGGGGCTTGTCCCTCCACATTAGTGAGCTTTTCCCCTCCACATTAGTGGGCTTCTCGCTCCACATTAGGGGGCTTATTCCTTCACATTAGGGTACTTTTCCCTCCACGTTGGGGTGCTTATCCCTCCACAGTGGGGGACTTGTCAGTTCACTTTAGGCCGGCTTGCCCCTCCACGTTAGGGGGCTTATCCCTCCACATTAGGGTACTTTTCCCACCACGTTGGGGGGCTTGTCCCTCCACATTAGTGAGCTTTTCCCCTCCACATTAGTGGGCTTCTCGCTCCACATTAGGGGGCTTATTCCTTCACATTAGGGTACTTTTCCCTCCACGTTGGGGTGCTTATCCCTCCACAGTGGGGGACTTGTCAGTTCACTTTAGGCCGGCTTGCCCCTCCACGTTAGGGGGCTTATCCCTCCACATTAGGGTACTTTTCCCACCACGTTGGGGGGCTTATCCCTCCACATTAGGGTACTTTTCCCACCACGTTGGGGGGCTTGTCCCTCCACATTAGTGAGCTTTTCCCCTCCACATTAGTGGGCTTCTCGCTCCACAATAGGGGGCTTATTCCTTCACATTAGGGGCTTTTCTCTCCATGTTAGGGGGCTTTTCCCTCCACGTTAGGGTACTTTTCCTTCCACGTTCGGGGGCTTATCCCTCCACATTAGGGTACTTTTCCCTCAACGTTCACAGGCTTGTCTCTTCATATTAGTGTTTTTCCCTCCACGTTCGGGGGCTTGTTCCTCCACGTTACGTGAACGTTTGAAAATATTTTTTTGAAAACAAAAATGAGTAAATTAAATCTTTTTTATTGTTGGTAGGATTTGTTTTAGAGAAGAGTTCTCTGGCTCAGCCTGAGCTTCATGTGTTAATATTTAAATCCATCTCATTACTGCTCTTTGATTGGCTAATCACAGGCTATAGTCAGTGGATGTAATCCTGATCCTGATCCTGGACTAAAGACACATCACAGATCTGATACGAATATAAAAAGCTTTGAGTCTAGTTGACTGGAGGGGATTTAAAGAACTAACGTCCTACTGTGAACATGACGTGATGCCTTCAGGTTCCTATTCTCTGAAGCAAAGGTAAGATGTAACAAAACATCCAAAAGTTTTTTTAAAGATGTGAGGAAGTGTTTTCCCTGTGGGACGTCCTGATGTTTGAGCTCAAACTCAGAAAAAAAACTCCAAAATAAAGACTTTAACTAAAAAAAAAAAGTCAATCTGTGAAGAAGTGAAGGACAAACTATCCACTAGAGAGAAATAAACGTACATTTTTCATTTTTTTAGTTTTCTTCCTCTCCATCCTTCTGCTTTTCCGTAGAGAGAACAACATGTTTTCATCTGTTAGAAACGATCGATCTCAACCTGAGCTCCAGAAAAACTGCTTTTATTCCCTCTTTCACAGACAATTATTATCCAATCACAGCTGCCCTTCAGCCAATCCAATCAGAGCACATTAAAGCAGACTAACCTCTACATCAGGGGTCATCAACCTTTCTGAAACTCCATCCAATCATCTATTTTCTGACCTGCTTGTTCCTGTTTTCAGAGTCACGGGGGTCTGCTGGTAACTATCTCCAGCTCTTAATGGAGCTAGGGTGGGGTACACCCTGGACAGGGCACCAGGCCATCACTTTCAGAAACTGTGAGCTATTTTATATTTACTGTATAGTCTGAAGGGCTACCAGTTAGAAAAGCCCTTCTTAAATACTAAATGCTCACGGTTTCACTTTAATTAGAGGCTAAGATAATAAGGAAGGCTAGTAGTAACTTATAAAGGGCTGAAATGTTTACATTTATAAATGAAACACTATTTCTCCTAATTTAGGCAATTGTTTCACAACATTTTATAGAAATTCCACCTTGCATTTGTAAAAATATATCTTCTATATCACATTATATATAACATACCACTAACCATACAATGAAAGTGTTACAGTTTCAGTGAAAAAATAAACCTTTAAAGATGGTTAATTTAATACTAACACTTTTATCAGCAGTTTTAACTCTACTAAGTCCCAATTATATCTGTCATATATATTTATCTTTGTGAGTTTGAATCCTAGAAAGTAAATCATATGAATATTTTAGACGCAGCTCAATAGTGACTAGAGCTCCTGAGGGCCCCTCACATGGTCCACACGGGCTACCTGGTGCCCAGAACCTTATAGTTTGGAACTATGTTTGCTTTGTGTGTTTTCACTACTAAACACACGTTCACCCAAGATGTAAAGAACACGACCACGACCAAAATTTATATTGAGGAAACTCTGAGAGCTTCATCCAAGGGTTCCAACGTCTAAAGTTCTTGATTTGTTGTGGTTGAAATTTGACCAAAAGCAGCCACAGATTAATTGTGTGTAAAGTAAGAATACATGTAGCTGTGTTTCAATTAGCCTTGGAAATGCACAAAATCTAAATAGCGCAATGACAAGTGTGGATGAACTACGGCCTGGCCCACGGAACTTCTCCGCGCCGAATAGCACGTACCACATTCCCCAGAATTCAGTCCCTGGTGCCCCCGTGGCACATACACAGTAATGGCCCCATTCATATATTGGTAGGTGTCAATGATTCGGTACTACCAACTGTCGCAATATTTGATTCACAAATAAATGGGAAAAATTACTTTGCCAAAAAAAGGGGGCCCCTAATCGAATTGTGCGAAGCATAATTGCAACCTACATTGAATTACCTTTGAAACGATATACAAGACGACCAAGTTCCCATACATTTTGAAATGACCAGAAATGGCGGGTGGGCCCCCCGGGCCCCATTTCAAAAAAAGGGCACAGAGTGTCGATGCGTACACATCCATAGATTATACGTACCAAATTTAACCCCAATCCGTTCACGAATAACAGAGGAGTAGCCATTTTAACTAGTGTACACAACAACAAAGTAAGTGGCGTTTTGAGTCTTGTAGCCCGGTCTAAAAAGTAGTCATGGAAACGTCCATCTACCTGCCGCAAAGTCTCGCAGGATGAAATAGCATGAGAGTTGTGAGGCTCCAGCCCCAAAGCAACGTTCAATGGAAACACAATGGAAAAATGCACAACTATACTTTAATCGACATTTAGAAGTATCGCTTTTTGGTGAAAATCTATTATGGAAACCCAGCTATAATGATAGAAAAAATTCATCCACGTACATCGCTCTAAAAAGGACACAGATACAAATAATCTCTTTGTGGTAAATACACTGCTGTTGTGGTGATGTTTGAAATAACTTGTTTTATACTTATATATTTATGTTTGTGTGTATTCATGTGAAAATACTGTAAATACGTGGCCAGATGTTTTTGTTATACAATTATTAATATTATTAAAGTATTACATTATGATTATTCTCCTAGTTCTTTGTGTTTTATTTACTGTATTCCCTGTGTTTGAAGTGTTTTCTGTTCTTGACTCTTTTTGCTGCTGCGTAACAAACCAAGTTTACTCACTGTGGGATGAAAACATTTATTATTATTATTATTATTAGTTATCCTGTCATATTTTTCAGTTAAAGCTTTGTTAGAAATGAATAAAAGAAGAATCAGAGGAAATGAGTCGTATCCTTAAACATGGAACAGAGTTCACTGACCTTCTCCTTCAAAGGAATATTTCACATGTTGTTCTTTTGCTTTCAGAGTTAATGTTCAATAGGATGTTAGAAAATGTGTGTCACGTCCATTTCCCACTCTCTGTTAGTCGCAGTGTGTGTGTGTGTGTGTAGGTGACAGAGTGCTTACTGCTGTTAGGCAGGAGTGCAGCCTGAGTGCAGCCGTCCTGGGATCACACCGAGCGATCAGTGCACGTACACACACGCCTCTGCAGCAGCAGGAGAAGGAGAGCAGGGAGCAGGAGGAGAGCAGGGGCCTGAAGGTGATGGTCTGTTGCTCCCCTAATGGAAAGGTCACAGCTTTGATCCCCAAGGAAGAAACAAGCGTTCCATTAGCGAGAGGCTCTGTTCTCAGCTGGAGATGAACAGAAAGCTTTTGTTCAACTTCACACAAACGTCACGGCCTCAAGAGTGAAGAAATGTTTGAAGAACAAATATTTTAGAGGAATAATAAACTGAAATAAGGAAAACAAACGGTTTACAGCTGTGGTTTTTAACCTTTTCAGCCCCAAAATATCCATAAAGTCAACAAAATGATGGTCCATTGTTCTATGAATCTGTGATAACCACATTTATTTATTCATCTGAATAATACCCACTGTTATCCAGGAAGTTTATTATTATTATCATAGTCATCTTAAAGATGGAAATCCTTGTGTTAATCACAAATAAAATGGGCTAAAAGTGACCAAAAATTGGGAAAATGTGTTTAAACTCGCAAAATATGTGCATTAAAAATCTTAAATGTGGTTAAATTGGAAAAAAAAACAAAACAAAATATTGTGAAATGAGTTTAAAAGTGACAATAACGGATCAACATATGTGGTGGAAAGGGTTTATAAGGGCTGAAAATGTCTAGAAAGTGAAAAAAATATGCATAAAAGGCAGAAGTGTCAGAAATGGGAGTAATGTAGCAAAAATACATTAAATGGAGCAAAAAAAAAAAAAATGGCAACAAAAAGTGATGAAAATGGTTAAAATATGGCAAGTTTTGTGGAGTTGGTATTTTTGATGTTGTTTTGTCTATTTTGTTGTCGTTTGGTTTCATTTTGTGTATTTTTTAAGTAAGTGTCATTTTGTGAATTTTTGTTATCGTTCTGTTCATTTTTTGTGCTTATTTGCATGTTCTGTGCATCTTTAGTGTCATTTATTGTCATTTTGTGTATTTTTGAGTCATTTAATGTATTTCAATTTCTTTTTGTGCTTTATGTATTTTGTGTATTTTGGCTTGGTTAAAAGTGGCAAATTAAAGTGGGAAATAAACAGACAGAAAAAGTGGTAAAAAGGGTTCAAAGAAACGTAGTGTCCGATGATGACTCAGCATAAATTATAAATCAGCCGAGTTTACAAAAGTCAAAGTGTGACGTCCTGCTGGAAACACACAATCAGCATCTTTTCATTTCCATGTTTGAAGAAATGTGTAAAATAATTTCAGAAAAAGAACCACACACGTTTAAAATGACATTTATCATTTATTATAAATACAAAAAGGCAAAAGCCGAGTTTGCGCCTTACATTTCTAAATGTGACCGTTATACAGTGTTTGATTATGATTATGATTCAATCATGATAATGATTTGTACGACATGCTTTAAAGATTATTACAGTTACACTATCAGAGGAAATGGTTCTGCTTTATTAAATAGGATTCTCTTTAGTGTAGCTTTAGCTTTGTAAGATCATAAACACACACACACACACACACACGCCGTCCAACAGATGTTGATAAAGCAACACAAATTGCTGTAAAAAGTAAAAATCATCAGCTTTGTTTTAAACATTAAAGGATGAAAAACCTTCAAATACAAACATTAGCCATAAAATATCTTCAAACTGTATATTCATTGAGGGACTGCTGGTTCCCATGGCAACGGATGTAACAAGTTTACGAACAGCGCCTGTAAAGTTGATTACAAATAATACGATTGATTACTTTTGCAGTTCCATCCACTAAATCTAAACTCTCACAGATTGTTTAAAGCAGTGATTCTCAACTGGTGGGTCGGGACCCAAAAGTGGGTCCCGGACAGCTGGTCTTTTTTTGAAAGAAACTTTTCTTTTGACAGGTATGCTGTGAAATGCATGTTACACAGGGAAATACATAGATTTATGTTTGAAAAAATATTCTAGATGTGTGTTTTCAAAAGCTATTTTTGAAAAACAAAATTTTGTTGGTTGAATTCTAATGGGTCGCAATTTAATGTTCGTGGCAAAATGTGGGTCCCAGGGTGAGACCAGTTGAGAACCACTGGTTTAAAACACAAAAAACAAACAACATTAAATACTTTTTAATCTTTTCAGGAAGATTAGTTTGTTTGTTGATTATTGATCATTGTTCAAACATAGAGCTGTAACCAATAGATGCTACATTAATAATGAAATGAATGATCATTAAGAGTTTTTAAATCTCTTCCCATGACTAAACGCATAAATGTTGAGTTGCATTGTCCCTGTCAATTAAAAATAAATAAAATAGTCAGATTAACTTAGGCTGTTTTTAGGCCTTCATCACTTCGTTCAGGGACCAAACACAGACCCGTATGTCCTCACGTGGGCCGCAGACCCTAGGCTGGAAAACCAGTGAATTCCACATGAATCTGTCCTTGTTTGCACCTCCACACAGAGATGATATAAAAAGTATAAAACACATCAACAATACACAAATAATAAGAGACAAATTTCAGTTTTTGCAGAAACGTTGCTTTCCTTCATTTTGTGACTAATTACTGTTTAATTTAAGGAAATGTGGAATAATTTGAGGAAATGTACAGGTTTTGAAGAAAACAATGTGAAATTAAAACTGACTGCCATCATGTGATATAAGCGTGGGAAAATGAACTGTGATGTGTGTATTTTCATGTAAATTGTGTATTTTGGAGAGACGGAAATATCTACAAATGAATAGATATATTGATCATTTACACAATGATTCATGTTTTCTCTGTCATTCTTACTTCCTCCTGTGGGCCACAGTGGATGTTCTAAAGTGGGGGTACACACACTTTTACTTCAACCACGGACAGATAATCTACTGTGTTGGAAGGTTATCATTTTAAATTATCTGATGTATTATTTGTTTAAAATTTAAATACAATCATAATATTGAAGCAGTAACACTTAAATACTGAGTTTGATTGAAATATATTTTAAAAATGTAAAATACAATCACAAAAATTTGATCGATTGACGCAGTGGGCACCCTTGCTCTTAAGGGCTGGATTTGGCCCCCGGACCTTAGGTTTGATACATTTA
Source organism: Gouania willdenowi (assembly GCF_900634775.1). Taxonomy (NCBI): domain Eukaryota; kingdom Metazoa; phylum Chordata; class Actinopteri; order Blenniiformes; family Gobiesocidae; genus Gouania; species Gouania willdenowi. The sequence continues at coordinate 7,908,651 of NC_041063.1, read as the reverse complement.
ACTCTCAGCAGGACGTGTTGTGTGTGTTTGCAGCAGCGTGTGAATCACTCCACAGAGTAAATCTGGGACTGAAGGACAGTAAACGTACAGTAAATAATCCCAAATGTGCCACATTAGATTAGAATAAAATAGAAGAGAATAGAATAAAATAAAGTAAATTAGAATAAAATAAGATAGAATAAATTAGAATAAAATACATTATATCAGAATAGAACAAATTAAATCAGATTAGAATAGATTAGAATATCACAGAATAGCATGGAATAGCATAGAATAAATTAGTTTAGAATAGATTACAATATAATAAATTAGAATATAATATAATAAATTAGATTAAAATACATTTGAATAGCATAAACTAGAATATAATGAATTGGATTAGAACAAATTAAAATAGAATAAATTAGTTCAGATCAGATTAGAATAGAACAGAATATAATACATTTGAACAGAAAAAAATAGATTAGATCAGATTAGAATAAAATAGAAAAAATTAGAATAGAAAAAAATAGAATAGAATAAATTAGATTAGCTCAGAATAGAATAGAATGGAATAGATTTATTGATCCCCAGAGGGGAAATCAAGTTGTTGCAGCAGTACAATTAAATAAGAGCAGACTAGGGCTGGGCAATATATTGAAACTCAAGACATATCCAGATTTCTATAATTAAACATGTTTATTTTATATCTTATTTTGTATTAAATACTGATTTTAGTAGTGGTTTCTTTCTCAACTTCTCAGAACATGTAAAACTCAGTTAGATGATCACTGAGTGTGTTCTAACCCAGACCTTCATCTACTGTACACTCACACGTGCTGTCCTTAGAGGAGAAACAGACTAAAGTGTTACATATCGGCATCAGCAAAATTAACCCAGAATTGTCTTTCTGCTCAGACTTTATTCAGTGAACAATATTGATATTTAAAAAGTACAGTCGCAGAATAAGAGCTTGTAAAAAATAAAAACAATGTTAAAGCAACTTTATAATCCAAAGAAGATAAATTAGTTAAATGCATGGAGAACATGCAATCTCAACACAGAAAGACCAAGAATAAACATGTGTAACATCGTCATTTTAAGGAAAAAAAATATTGTGGTATGAGTTTTGGTCCATATCGCCCAGCCCTAGAGCAGACAGTAATAAACATAAAATAAATACCAACATAAATAATAGTGCAAAAAATAAAACTACAATGATAACCCTGTACCAATAATACTGATACTTTCATCGTCATCGCTACCATGGCAACAAGAGGTGGACTTTGTGTGAAAAAAGAGCAGTTTTTTTTGGATAAAAGCACATTTGTCACCCACACACACGATAAATAAGATATTATATTTAAATAAATAGTTCTGACCAGCAGTTTACACACAAACCACACAACACCTCCCTGATACTAGAACACTGAGAAGGCATCTACACACACACACACGCACGCACACACGCACGGTCAGTAAAGGTAGGTACCAGCGGCCCATGTGTGTGTGTGTTCACAGTACTGTTGTGTTGGCCCAGGCTGTACAGTTGGTTCTGATGTGAGATCCTCATCTGTCACTTCCTGTGGCACAGAATGACATCACACGGCGTTAGTGATGTGATGTTTTCCTCCAAACTACGTGAGAATAAAACTAAAAAGCATCTTTAAATAGTTCTATCTGTGTAATAAATGCTGTGTTTTTAATCATTTTTAGTCAGGCATGGTGATCCCAGGGGCCTAAAACATTGCTTTAGATTCATCAAATGATTCAGATTTGCTTTAATCATTTAAAGCTGCTGCAGACGATCATTTCATATCTGATGTAGACATAATTTAAGCCTCATAGATCAATTAATCATCATTAATCATTGATGAGAAATAAACAAGATGTAAAAGGATTAAATTGCTGCTCTAAAGTTTCTTTTTAACGCCACTGTAAACTCACTGATTGACAGTGTTGGTAAAGTTTGGTGCATTGCATTGTGGGATGTGGAGTCCTGTAGACCATATGTTCTCAACATTGGGGTCAGGACCCAATTTGGGATCGCGAGACACTGGGAGTGGGTCGCCAGATGCCTTCAAAAAACTAGGAATATTTTCTGAACAATTAGAGCCCATTTTTGCTTATTTTTACCTTTTATCCACAACTACACCAAACTCTCCATATTTTAACATATTTTCATCACTTTTTCTTGCCATATTTTTGCTCCTTTTAATGCATTTTTGCTACATTACTCCCATTAGTGACTTTTCCACACATGTTTTCCACTTTCACTACATTTTCAGCCATTATAAACCCTTTCTACCACTTTTCCACCTAATGTCACCTCGTTTCACCATATTTCATGATTATTTTTTTGCCATTTTAACCACATTGACCATTTGTCATGCCCATTATTTGTCAGTTTAAACTAATTGTTCCTACTTTTTAAAAGAAATTACCTTACATTACATAACGCTAGCATTCCTCTTTAAACAAATGTTGGTAAATGATCATATCTTCACATTTACTTTTTTGTTGAGTGTGTGTGTGTGTGTGTGTGTGTGTGTGTGTGTCCGTCCACCAACCTGTACGTAGCCAGTATGATCCTACTGGCCTCCTCCAGCTCCCAGCAGCAGCTCTGCAGTATATCCTCACACTCAGCTCTAGAACGCAGCCCTAAACCAAACAGCTGCTCCACCTATGGAGAACATGAGGAACAACATCAGCTGTTTACAAGGGTGTTGTCATGACAACCGGCCCTCTCCTGATTACGTCACACATCAGATAAACGTTACGTTCTCTGGCAGGCACTCGTTCCTGTCTGAAAATTTCAGAGACGGGAAACTTTTATCACAGGGGGCGGGGCCACAAATGTGATAGTATTTGATCTGACGTTTACATCAACATTCATGTCAGCTTTGTGTGTTTGATGTGTTGTGTATTTTTGTTGCCAATTTTAAAATGTTTTGCTTATTTTGTGTATTTTTGTATATTGTGTGTGTTTTTAGAAAAAAAGTGTGTTTTTCTTTAGCTGTTCTTTTGTGCTATTTCTTAATTTTGTGTGTTTTTAGGAGTATTTTTGTGTCTTTGCTGTTGTTTTGTGCATTTTTGGAGACATTTTGTGTGTGTAATTTGAAGGATGCACAAAATTAGACCAAAGACCACAAGTGCTGTAAGGAAATCTTAGAAATGTTATTATATTGTATAAAAACATTAATAATTGTAAATAAAGATGGATTCAACAAACTAAATTATAAATAATATTTCATTCTGTGGTTCATTATGGTATTTTTAAATGAATGTAACTCAAAGAGGGGCAACTTTAATCACAGGGGGAGGGGCCACAAACATGTGATTGCATCTGATCTGAGGGTCACATGATCAACATTCATATCAGCATTAGAATAATGACCAGTCTTTTTGTTGCCAATTATTTTACTTTTTTGCTCATTTTGTGCATTGTATTGTCCTTTTATGTGTTTTTGAAGTCATTTTGTATATGTTGGCTTTTGTTTTATGTATATTTATTTTCCTTTTGTGTATTATTCAATCATTTTGTGTATTTTTAGTCAAATTGTGTGTTTATTTTGGCAGCCGCACATTATACCAAAGGCTACACATAAAGCTACCACTTTAAAATGTCACTCAGAAAGAGGCCACTTTTATCACAGTGGGCGGGGCCACAAACATGTGATTGTATCTGATAACATGTGATTGTATCTGATGTGAGGGTCACATGATCAACATTCATGTCAGCATTAGAATCAAAGCATTAACACAGACAAAGAGTGTGTGTATTTTTTTGTGTGTGGTTGTTTTGTATTTCATTTTTGTACAATCTTTTTATATTTTTTGTCATTTTGTGTTAGTTTGGTGCCTTTTGGGGGCTGATATGAATGTATGAACGTAGTTATTTCTCACTCACCTTCAGATGGTTCACAGCCTGACAGACGCTCCAGTTGTGTTTCTGCAGAGCAGCTTGACTCTCCTCCGTAGTGACACCATGAACCAACCCCTGGACCTGGATCAGATGTGGAAATATAATAATAAACCTGTTTTTAACATAACAGCTCTCAGTACAGCCTGGGAAAACAAAGATGATAATTCCATTAAACACTGAAATAGTTTTTTTTCCAAACAAATTACATTTATTAAAAACTAAATGTTCTTTTTATTTGATCCAGTCCAAATCAAACCATTAAAACAAAAGCATTTCATTAGTTGTATTTGGCAATTGAAATATACTGTTCTCGTTGGAGTTCTTTTTATCATTTTTCTTCCGCACCTCCTTTGTCATGAAACTCCTCTTAGGCTATTAATGCAGCACTAATGACACGTATGTCACCTCATAGGGGCAATGTCAAGGATGTGCAGTCGACCTTTTTTGGAGCCAAAATGTCAAGGTCAAGGCAAGTGTCAAAAACCAACATTTTCCATATCTCTACGAATATTTATCGTACAAGTTTGATGCTTATATTCATGAAAGGCGACTGTGGCTCAGGTGGTAGTGGGTCGTCTTCTGATCGAGAGGTTGGGGGTTCGATCCCAGTACCTGACTATGTGTCGAAGTGTCCTTGGGCAAGACACTGAACCCTAAGTTGCTCCCAGTGGTCGACTAGCGCCTTGCATGGCAGTCCTGTCCCACTGGTGTGTGAATGTGAGAGTGATTGGGTGAATGAGCTGATATGTAAAGCGCTTTGAGACTGCTTCAGTGTGGTGATAAAGCGCTATATAAAATCAAGTCCATTTACCAAAAGCTCATTTCAAGGGAAGTATTTTATTTTTTGGATTGAAGCTGTACGACATACCAGTAAAAAGATCGGTAGGGGTCAAAGTTCATGACGTCACAAAAAACAAAGAAAAAAATGTTTCCCTATAACTTGGCCACTGGTACCTTTCAATGTGTGACCTTGACCTTCGCTCAAGGTCATTATTAAGGTCAAGAACTCCTCAGAAAAGTGACACCTCCACGTTCTCGATACGACGAAGCTCAGCCAAACAAAAAAGATACTTTATTCCCTTTAACTTGGACATAAATTGAGATACAGTGCTCAGACTGGTACCATTGAACCACATTTCCTTTCAATGTGTGACCTTGACCTTTGCTCAAGGTTATATTTAAGGTCAATGTCAGTCTTCTGTTTTTCCTGCATTATTACTTTCAATTTCATTAGTAAAAACAACAAATATGTCAACAACTCCAGATACAGGTTGTCATATTAGTTAATTTTCAATTACCAAATACATATTCACCTTGCGAATACAAGTCTTGCCTAGTTTTTAGTCTTTAGTCTTTTACTGGAACAATAAAACACAGTCCAACATACTGTAAAGAGCCATACATCATTAAACTTCTACCTATTAAAATTAATTATTTAACAATCTACTAATTAAATGATAAGGCGAGTGCAACAACTAATGTAGATTAAAGGCCAATGGAGGGCATCCATCAGTGAATTACACAGTACCTGTGTGATGCTCTGCTGCTGTTGCATGCTGGGAACACTGGGAGGATCGTTGTTGTTGTTGTACGAGGTGTTTGGTTTGGGGGCGATGGGCGGAGCCTGCTGCTGCATCATGGGTTTGACAGCAGCCATGTTGGCTGTTCCATATCTGAACAAAAGACAAACAACAATATTTATCAGGAAAAATACTAAGTGTGAATTAAAGACACTTAAAGTGAATTTATTATTCATCAGAAAGTTGTTCTCATAAATCATCTGAAAGGGATACACTCACAAATGTCAAAGGTTGAAATTAATGCTTAAAATTTGTTCTAAATCAGTGTTTCTCAAATGTGGGTACGTGTACAACTAGGGGTATGCGATGGCACTACAGGAGGTACTTGAGAGAGAGAGAGGAAAATTAAGATATAGGGTTTTATAATGTTTATTTTTAGTTACAAATGATAATCATACTAAATATTACCAGCAACTCACCAAATGGCAACAAAAACACACAAAATAAGAAAAAAATACACTGATTAATAAAAAAGAACAAACAACAACAAAATACACAAAATGACACCAAAAACACACACACTAGGAGAGAAAAATACTATTAACAGCAACACACAAAATGACAACAAAGACACTAAATATACAAGATCACCACAAAATACAGAAAAATAACAGAAACAAACAAAAGGACATAAGAAGAAACAACCAAACAAGACCAAAAACACACATAACTAAGAGAAAATAATCTAAATAATACCAACAACACACAAAAATGACAACAAAAACACACAAAGAGAAAAATATACAGAATAATAAAAAGAACAGACAAAAAACAACAAAATACACAAAATGACACCAAAGACACACAAAATGATGATAGAAATGATCTGTTATCACTCATTTATTCCATCATTACGCTCTAAAGTTAATTTTTCCACAGAATTTTGAGCAAAATGTTGTAGTCGGACAAAGTGGGGACTTGAACCCAAAAAGTTTGAGAATCACTGTTCTAAACACACCAATTATTCACAAATGGTTGAATGAAAAGTTTGGTACATTGCATTGTGGGATTTGGAGTCATGTGGAAGAAGCAAAGATGACTGTGAAGCAGAAAACTGCTATTTCCTCATTCTTACTATCATATTTGTATTTTTGTTTCCAATTTAAAAACATTTTTGCTCATTTTGTGCAAATTAATGTCATTTGCAAGTTTATGGAGTCATTTTGTCAATTTTTGTTATCATTTTGAATGTTTTTTGTTCATTTTGTTTGTTTTTAAAGGCTTCATGTGTATTTTAGATGTCCTTTTTGTGTATTTTTCTATCATTTTGTCACTTTTTGGAGTCATTTAATGGATTTACTTTGGGGGTCACACATTATACCAAAGGCCACATATAACGCCACCACTTTAAAATAATGTAACTCAGAGACGGGCCACTTTTATCACAGGGGGCGTGGCCACAAACATGGGATTGTATCTGATCTGAAGGTCACATGATTAGAAAGAAAGCATTTGTGTGTCTTTTTTGCTAATTGTTGTTTTTTTTTAAAAGTCATTTTGTGCATTTTAGTTGACGTTATTATGTTTTTGGAGTCAATTTCGTGTACTTTTATTGTTGTGTGTTTTTTTTTTTTTGCTATTTTACTCATTCTAGTAGGTCAGAGGGGTATTCCATAAAACGGGTTATGTTCAAACTCTGAGTGTGTTCTGGCTCAAATGAGGGAAACTAAGTATCTCATTCCTAAACGCGAGGTATGTTCTTCTCTGAGTATGTTACCATGGCAACATTGTCAGTGAACTAAACCTGGTCGCTGGCAATTTTTATCAAAGAAACCCTGGGTTTCTAACTGGCTCCGCCCACCTGAACACCGTTTCTGAACACTTTAATGAACCTTAACACTCTTCTCTAGTAACATCACACACCACAGACGCGTTCACATCATTACTGTTGTGTTGCTTTACGTTTTTTTTGTTTGTTTGTTTTGTGCAAACGGTAATTTTCTTTATAACATTGTGGATACAGATCATTAAGTTAAAGACACTGAGAGGTTGATCTGCATTAAAACATTTACTGACGTCTGTAGTAAAGTTCACTGAATACAAACCTGTGGATAATGTATAGGTGGAAATGATCATTTAAATGAATACACTTTTAAGGCTCAATTGTTTTTTATATTGTTATACAGTTAAATCTGTAACTCACGTCTCTTTGAAGATATGATGGCACAGTGAATTGTGACGCTGCTCTTGAAAGTGACGGGTTCGCGTCCCGCATCAGTGTTCTTTTATGACATTTTTTAGGACGTCTAGATGACTCTGGCGACAATATTACATTAAAAATCAATATAAATGATTCGATATCAAGCGGCATTTACTGTGTTTATATCCAGTGTAACAGGAGGGCTCTCTATGCAGCCATCCTATGCTGCTGCCACGTCTCCTCAGACACATTTTTTTTATATTATTCACCGCTCGTCACGTCACTGAAGCAATAAAGTGATGAAGCGACCAAAAAGTGTGACTAATTACGGGTGATTTAAGCCACTATAGTCACTGAAGACTGAACACACCTTTAGAACAGGCTCATATTCCTCAAACACTGGCTTATTTCACCCATTAGGGTGAATAAATTACTATTTTCTGGGTGGTTGTCATGGCAGCTCAAGTTATCTTTGATCCATTGATGATGGCTTTTTATCGCGCGCGTGCACGTAAGTAACCCAAGGTTTACATACTCAGGGTTGATTAACCCACTTCATACCAGCTGTAATGGAATCAGATACCCAGAGTTTCCCATCGCGGGGTATGTTGACCCAGAGTTGATGGATAGACTCAGAGTTTGTTAACCCGCCTTTATGGAATACCCCTCTGGTGTGTTTTTGGAAAAAATGTGTGCCATCATAAACAAACTAATTGTTGAAAAACTTTAACTTTGGAAAAGTTTTGCGCAGTGCATTATGGGATTTGAAGAAAAGTGTCTTTAAGAAGTGTGTTTACTTCATTCTTTCTGTGATGTCTTGTGTTTCTCCCTCAGAAAAGGAGGACAGTGATTGGCTAACATTTTTTTCCCCCTTTTAATCATTTCCTTTGATACAACGTCACTCTAATTTTTAAGGTATTCGTGTGTTTCCGTGGAAACCACAATATCAACATCCATAATCTTTTGGTGATTTTTGGTGATGGTAAAGGATGAGAACAACTTTTAGATGAAACACAGTTTAAAAACATGTGACGTACGTAGTGAAGCAGCTTTAAAGTGAAAGTATAAAAACTAACCTCTCTAAAAATGATTGTCTCTCTGGCAGGGGGGCGGGTACAGAACTCTGAGGTCCGTCCATCAGTGACCTCCCCTCACCAAACGACAGGGGATCCAATAGAGAGCTGGAGGAGTAGATGGAGCTAGCTCCACGATGGGTGGAGTATGATGAGGCTGGAGGCGAGGCTGAGGAGGCGGACAGGAGGGGACCCAGGAGCCCTGGTCTACGGCTGGGGGAGACGGACAGAGGAGGAGGGGGTGGGACCAGGGGGAGGGGTGAGGAAGACCGTGAGCCCGGCTGGGAGTAGGCGTGGTCTCTGGGGGGGATCTGGGGGGGCGTGTTGTTCTCACACACCAGTGACATGGAGCCATAGCCGGTGTGGGGGGGTCCAACACGTGCAGGGCCATGTTTGGATGTACGCAGAGGAGGGGCGGGGCTACGGGGAGGAAGCACCGGCCGTTCCTCTGACCCAAAGGAGGGGGAGGGGGATGGAGGAGGGAGGTAGATCTGTCTGTGCGGCGCCAACGGAGCGAGAGGCATGGGCAGGGGGGAGGAGGGGAGGGAGCGCCCCGTCGCCATGGGAACCTGCAGCTTCACCATTACCTGCAGAAGAAGAATGTCAGTGTAAAGAGAGAAAAAATAAAAAAGTAAAAGAACGAAGTGTGACGTCACCTCCCGCTGCAGCTCCTGGAACAGATCAGCTGACTGGGACTCGCTACGACAGGCCACGCCCCCACCACACACCGCCAACGCATCGTCATCAGAGCCTTTGTTGATGAAACGCACCTCCTGGTCCTCTGATTGGTCCTCCAGCTCAGTGGTGACCTCGTCATACGACGGCTGAGGGAGGGGCCAGTCCAGGATGGAGGGTGTGTCCTGATGGAGCAAAGAGCAAATAACGCTGACTTCTCAAACTTGGGGTCGCCAGATACCTTCAAGAAACTAAGAATATGGGGTGGTGTTTAGCTCAGTGGGTTGAGCGCCCGCCCCATGTACAGGTTCCTCACCTGCAGCGGGTCCAGGTTCGATTCCCGGCCTGGGAGCCTTTCCTGCGTGTCATTCCCTGCTCTCTCTGACCCCTTTCCTGTCAAGCAACTGTCATATAAAGGCCACTAGAGCCAAAAAAAATCCTTTAAAAAAAAAAAAAAAACTAAGAATATTTTCTGAACAATATGAGCTTATTTTTACCTTTTTTCTGCAACTACACCAAACTTGCCATATTTTTGCCCCTTTTAATGCATTTTTGCTATATTACCTCCATTTATGATACTTCTCCATCACATTTCAATGCCTTTTCTGCACATTTTTTCCCCTTCCTACACATTTTCAGCACTTGTAAACCCTTTCGACCACTTTTAAGAATCAGAATCTTTATTTGTCATGTTAGAGCAACAGCGCAACAAAATTTAATTTCACTTTCAACTCCTTGTTGAGAAAATTTGGCCAATAGTGTTGAGAGACCAGCTGATCCATTCCATAATTTCGATTTATGATCGAGATGCAGAGAGAGGTTCCTATTAGATTATGACAAGACAATAGCAAGACAAAAAGCAGCAAGCAGGAAAAAAGGAGAGAGCGAAGGAAAAAGCGTCCGTCTCCTCTGAGAGCAAGGAGTAAAATAAAAAAAAATAAAAAATAAAAAACTAATCTCACATACAGTATGTTGACCCATTATTGTCACTTAAATAAAGTGTTCTAACATTGGCCATACCAGCCTGTCATTGCCCGATCCCGTTAGATCTTGGAAGCTAAAAAGGTCTGGGCCTGGTTAGTAGTTGGATGGGAGACCACTGAGAATTCCAGGTGCCACAGTGGGGTGGCAGTCGCTGCAGTGGTATCTGTCATTGTGTCCTTAGGCAAGGCACTTCACCTACATTGCCTAGTGTGAGTGAGTGTTGGTGGTGGTCAGAGGGTCCGATGGCGCACTATGCCAGTCTCGCTTCCGTCAGTCTGCCCAGGGCAGCTGTGGCTACAACAGTAGTTTGCCACCACTAAGTGTGGAGTGAAAGAATAATGCCTTAATTCTGTAAAGCGTCGTTGAGTGTCTATGATAAAGCGCTATATGCAATTGATGCATTATTATTGTAACATTTAACCAATTACTATGTTTTTTAAAATCCCATTTCACCACCTTTTCTACATTTTTTGTCACTTTTAACCCATTTTATTTCTTTTTAAAACAAGATACAAGGATGTTTCATGTATCAAGCACAAATGATTGATACCTTCAGCGTGTCGTCGTCTCTCTGACGTGTCTCACTGAGCGGAGAGGGTGTGGTCGAACTGAAGCTGTCGTCTGTGAAGTCAATAAGCGAAACTTCGCTTTTGGTCGACCACGAGTTATGCCCCTCCCAGGGGCGGAGCTTCAGGCCCAGGGACGCCCCAAGCCTTTTCAACCCAGACGAAGGAATGGAATTGTTTTCATCATCGTAATCATCCAGCACTGAGTCGTAGAAAGGTTCTGAACAAGGAGAAGAAAACAGAGAGTAAGTCACACTGTAGAACAATACAATACTGAGATTCAAGTAGAAAATACAGACTCACTCTTCAGAAGGATGGCTGGTTGAGGTGGACGAGGGGGGGGCTGCTCTAATCAAACAAATAATACAATTAATGGTTCATTATGTGAAGAAGAAGAAGCAGAAGAATGTTCACTTTACTTTAGGACTGCTGGTAGTAGGGATGTAAGGATGTTTCCTGAATCGGCTAAAAAATGATGTAGATAAGAGTGGATTAAATTGGATAGAGCACAATATGAGTTTCAATACTCTGATTAAAAAATAGGGGGCGCTGTGACTGGTTTAGTGACGCTAGTTTTGGCTGAATCAAAAAGCAGCGGAAAGAGAAGAGCTTTAATCAGACCAAAAAATAAGACCTGGCCTGACCGAACACGACTCGAACCCGTCTGATCAGAATGAAGCCGATGTCTCTTTAAGCCTGAGCCCGTTTCAATCAGACACTGTTCATGTCATGGCGCTCGACGTGTAGTGGTGAGTGAGCATTTATAGTGTGTTTCTTGCTTTAATAGAAACATCACCTGATTTACTGCACAACATTCAAACCCAGCCCGATCCCATGGTATAACTATCAAAATTAACCCTGAACCTGAGCATTTTGCCTTTCTGAAGTTGGAAAATGAAAAAAGTGAGAAGATAAGAGTAAGGACAAAGACTCTATGCAAGTATTGAAAGGAAATACAAAGACACGATCCCTTAAGAAAAATATGTAAATTCGTAGCCTCGAACATAAGCTGCACTATAAAAAAAAAGAAAGTCACCTCTATTTTGTCATGGAAACTATGATTTGAAAACTTCTCATATTTTTATCTTATATGTTTTAAAATATCTGTTTAACTTTGTATGGTGATGAATGAAGAAAGGAGCAGTTTAATTTGGTTCAAGAGTTTAAACAGTATGTAAGAAGGTTAGAAGAAGAAAATATAGTATAGTATAGTAGCTCTGGAACTCATTGCCACCTGACCTCTGTTTGAACTCGCCTACTCACTATAAATAAATATTATTTGTTTTTATCTGGTTTTGTACAGTGTCTTTAGGTAACCTGAAAGGCACTTTTAAATTGAATGTATTGTTATTATTATTATTAACAAAATTATTCTTGACAATTTAAATAAAAAAAAATATATATATATATCTGTATTTTCAATAATCTGTTTTTTTTCTCCAGAATATTGAATCCATGTATTATAATTGAAAGAAGTGCATCATTTCATCTCAATCGTTATTTTTTTTTATTTTGAAATCGAGAATCAAATCGTTGGTTTAGTGTATCCTTACAGCCCTACTCAGTAAATATGAATGGATAAAAAACAGAATTTATTCACTTTTGGCTCTGTTTGGGAGTTTGGTCGGCCTCGCTGTCCTTGAAGTGAATCCCAGCACATCTGGAGGGTCCATGGGGTTCCCTAAATACAGACTGGACAACAAGAAACACCATTTAAACATTGATCCAATAGTTAAAATATAGATACATTTTCTTGGACAAAGAGAAGCTGAAGTTGTCGTGGCCTACTGTAAACTACATTTGACCCCTTCCTTATTCCTGATTATTTTGCATATGTATCACTCTTAAATCAGCAAATCAATTTTAATATGTGACAAAGTCAACCCAAGTCAATTTAAAATGCATTTTCTGAATGATGATTTGATTTATTAAGGGTTGGGAAAAAAATCCAAACCATACCTGTCAATTCTTGAATGTGAAATGTTCTGGCGCCCGCTACGAGCCATCCCATCACCCCAACCAAGCTCCAGGATCTCTTATACTTGTCAACCACTTACTAAATACAATTATGTGATTATAATCTGGTAGGCCTACCTTTGTTTACATTGAAATGCTGTGAACATTCCTACTTGGGCTGGGCGATATGGACCAAAACTCATATCTCAATTTTTTTCTGAAAATGGCGATATACGATATAAATCTTGATATTTTATTTTATGTGACACTTTTGTTTTTTTCTCCTCTAAGGGACAGCATGGGTGTGAATGAGTTCTGTCTTGTTTAGATGAACTGCCACCCAGGATACTTCAGGTGCAGTTCTCGCGAGGCTAGTGATAGTTTTTTCAATTGCCAAATACATTGTATGTGTAGGAGTTCTTATTACTTTTCTTCCGCAACTCCTTTGTCGAGGAACTCCTCCTAGGCTATTAATGCAGCACTAATGACACGTATGTCATCTCATAGGGGCAATGTCAAGGATGTGCAGTCGACCTTTTTTGGAGACAAAATGTCAAAGTCAAGGCCTCGTCAAATGTCAAAAACCAACATTTTCCATATCACTACAAATATTTATCATGCAAGTTCGATGCTTACATTTATGAAAAGCTCATCTCAAGTGGAGTATTTTATTTTTGGGACCAAAGCTCTATGACCTACCAGTAAAAAGATTAGTAAGGGGTCAAAGTTCATGACGTCACAAAAAAAAAAAAAAAAAAAAAAAAATGTTTTCCCTATAACTTGGCCACAAATTGAGATACAGTGCTCAGACTGGTACCATTGAACAACATTTCCTTTCAATGTGTGACTTTCACCTTTGCTCAAGGTCATATTTAAGGTAAAAAATTCCTCAGAAAAGTGAACAAAGTGAGACCTCCACGATCTCAGTACGACAAAGCTCAGCCAAACAAAAAAATACTTTTTTCCCTATAATTTGGACACAAATTGAGATACAGTGCTCAGACTGGTACCATTGAACCACATTTCCTTTCAATGTGTGACCTTGACGTTCAATCAAGGTCATATTTAGGGTCAAGGTCAGTCTTCTGTTCCTGCAAACATGTATTTGCCTTGCGAATACAGGTCTTGCATAGTCTTTTAATTGTTATTACAGTATAACACGGGATAATTACGGGACAATACTAATACGAGACAATGGCGGGAAAGAGGGGTAAAATACAGGAGTTTCCCGGCCAAAATGGGATATTTAACAGATCTGATCAAAATCCATCAGACCCGATGTGAAAAAGTTATGTCCCACCATTGTTAAAATATGAGTTAACTGTGTCTTCATATATGTGAGTACCGTTTGACTGGCCACACCCAGGCTTGATTACTGCTATGATTGTTTAAAAAATAAATCAGTGAAATAAAACCTGTCAAACAAAGTGAAGTCAGCTACAAGATCTAAAAAAAAAAAAAAACAGGATTCAAAGAAGTTTAAGAACAAATGAGAAACACACTGATATCTATGAGAACCACGTATAGATCCATTATCCACGCCAAGAGTCAAAAGCTTTTTGGAAGGTGAAAGGCTCGTTACTTCTGGAATAAAAACACATCATACCAACAGTCAAGCATGCTTCACCGCTCGCTGTGATTAATAAAACAATGAACTGTTCATCTAACACAGGGCTGTCAACCGCATTTTAGTTCAGGGTTCAAATAAGGACCAGTTTGATCTTAAGAGGGCCACAGATTTTATGTGAACATTTTCTAATTTCAACATTACTGTGTCCTAGTTTACACTTCTATGTATACATAAAATACAAAAAGGTCATACATATCAGTCCCAACAGAATGCTCACCTTAAATTTTCTAGATTTTGTGACTAATTCCTATTTAATTAAGGGAAATATTATGTAACAATTTGAGGGAAATGTAAAGATTTTGTAAGAATTGTAAGAAAAAAACAGTTTAACATTAAAAATGACTGCAACGATTCATGTTTTCTCTGTAATTTTTACTTTCTCATCTGGGCCTACTTGAAAGCTCCAAAGGGCCGGATTTGGCCCCTGGGCCATGAGATGCTGCATGACCCAAGCTCTCATGAGCTGTGCAGCAGGACAACAAACCAAAACATAACAACAAATCCACCTCTGATTGGCTCAAATAAAACCAAATGAAGTTTTTAGAAATGCCATGGGTCAAAGTCTGGAATTCTATCCAATGGAGATGCTATAATGTGACATAAACAGGAAGTTCATGCTTATAATGCTGAGTAAAAACCATTCTGTAGAGAAAAGTGGGGCATAGTTAAAGACTCATCAACAATTATTGTAAACACTTGATTTCAGTTGTTGCTGCAAAGGGAAACAACACCAGCTGTATGGTTCAGGGGAAATTACTGTTTCACATCAGGTCAAATGGGTTTGCATTTTTTTCCCCCTTTAACTCGTGGTGGCCCTTTGGGGACCAAACGTGTACCTTCTGCTTATTCAGTGTTCCAAACTCAATATAAACATATATATATGAGCTTTGGACAGGAGTTTTCTTTTACTGTCATGTTCATAATTCCATGATCACTTTTATTGCAACATGTATAGAACAGGAGATACAAAATGTACCCACACTCTGATTTGGTCCCACTGACTCCCATTATAAGCACATATTTTGGATATCCTGACATATAAAGGTGGTTTTCACAAAAATACCTAATAAATCTAAGCCTCTACCTATAAAATACAGGGAAAACAGGTTTTAGGTGGTACCGTTTTGTAGGGATGTAACGAATAAACGTAAGGCAGTTAAAAATTGATTCATATGTATCACGGTTCACATCGATGCTCTGAAAATTGAATTGCAGTACTTTTTTTAAACAGCAGAGGGCTATATATCCTTCTCGTCTAAAAGTGTAGGCGGCGGGCGGAATCTGGCCGCCATCTACTCTTAAACATGTTCATAAATGATTCCTTACCCCTTTAGCACCGAAGGAATATCTGTAATATTACGTGAATATCTGTAAAAATCACGTTTTTCTATTAGCTCTGTCTGCTAGCATAGCTTCGCTTCTTCACTGCAAGGATATCTGCATGCCAACCAACCACTGGGTTACTCGCGCCCTCTGCTGGTCCAAACAAAAATCTGATGTAAATACAGTGCAGACTTTTTTTTTTTTTTAAAGTCCAATTGTTAAGGCACAAAATACATTTTCAGTTGTACTTTTAAAAAGAAAAGGAACTATTATGTAGTTTTGCATTGTTTACTATAGAACCAGAATTTAAATTAATAGGCTTCTTCTTCATTTGTATTATTCCTTTATTTATTTCATTTAAGATTTATTTTTAGTTAAATTGCATTGTTTTGAATAGTTTATCAAGGGATTCTTTTGACAATTAAATATAAAAGGAAAATAGTACAGTATTTTCTACTTTCTTTCACCCCCAAAAAATAAAGGAATATTTGTCTACATTCCCAGTGTCAGGGCAAAATTGTTAGTTATGTTTATTAACATATTTACTCATAGACCTTATTCTTTTTAAGGCTTTAAGTTGAGACTTTTCATTTCTGCTGTCTCATGTTTTCTGCTCTCTTCTCGAGGTCAGCTTCCCAAAACACATCTTATCCCTCAGACACAGAGGCATGACACACTCACATGCCTACACACACTCACATAGTCACAATACACACCCAATACACATTCATTCATACACACAAACACCATACACGCACACACCTCCAACACTCACGACAATCAGGAGATACCAGAGAACTGGTTGTTTTGACCTAAAGAAGAAACTGTCTCTTTTCACTCTCTTCTTTCACCTCCACCCTGTCCTCTTTATCTCCAGGGGGAGGAGGGAGTGGGACAGAGGGGGAATATACGTGATGAGTTAGAACTGTGCCACTGTCATCGGACGTCCGCCCAGGGCGGTCACTAATTTTGTCCTTCTTTGTACTCCTTTTTATTTAGTTTTATAATAAACCTTTTTTATAAAATCATCAATGCCTCGCCTGGACTCCATCATTCAACCAGAGCCCTAAATCATGTCTCCAAATGAGGTCAACCGCAAATTTGCCATGACACCAGTCTGTAAAATAAATTGTGAGACAATCGTATCGTGAACCCAGTATTGTGAATCGAATCGTATCGGGAGTTGAGTGAATCATTACATCCCTACCATTTTGGTATAAGCTTAGAGTGTCGTTTTTTTCAATAAATGCTCATAGCTCAAAAAGTAATAATGCCTCAAAATCAATGTTTCTATCAATTATTGACCAACTAAAGTCTGTAATAACTTCATATCAAATGTTGCACTTCGCACATTATTTGTTTATTTTGAAAATGCATATTTTGTGTTTTTCTCATCGGAAAAAAAAAAAGGTTTTTATGACAGAAAGGGCATAAAAACATTAAAAAAAAACACAGAAATATGATGAAATTTTTTTATTTATGGTTAGGTCTGGAGTTGTTGAAAAGATCTGATGAGAAAAAAGTGGGACAAAATATTTATATATGACATTTTGAAGACACTTTTATGAAGGGCATCATTTTGATACTTAAGATCAAAGAGTGTTGTTTTTTTCAATAAATGATCATATTTCTAAAAGTAATAATGCCTCAAAATCAATCTTCCTATCAATTATTGGCCTACTTAAGTCTGTAATAACTTCATATCAAATAGTCTACTTGGCACTCTATTTTTGAAAAAAAAATGCAAATTTTGTGTTATTGCATTGAAAAAATTGTGTTCTTAGGACAGAAAGAGCACAAAAACATTAACAAAAAATACAGAAATATAATGAAAACTTTATTGCTATGGTTAGGTCTGGAGTTGTTAAAAAGATGTGATGTGAAAAAAATTGGGTGGGGGGGAAATTATGTACAAATTTTCCCACAGTTTTATCAATGGTACCGTTCTGGTTCCTAAACTCAAAGAGTGTCGGTTTTTTTCAAAAGTGCCCCAAGGGTTAATAAATAAAATCATAATTTAGAAAACGCATTTAATATGGACTTGGACTGAGTTTGTCAGATATTAACATTGGTTTGATGATCCAGACTGTGTGATAAATAATCAGGAATAAGGAAGAGGGCAAATATTTTCTATAAAGCTTTTCTAATAATAATGTGAACCTGTTAAAGGTGCAGTGTTGCCCTCTGGTGGCCACCTACTGTTACTGAACACAGTGTTTATTCAAACATTGATTAAGTGTGTGATGAACCTGTCAATGCGGTCTGCGTGGCCCCAGCTACGGTGTGGGTCAGTGTCTCCGTGTCCCGTGTGGATGAAGGAGTGTTTGAGGGGTCGACTGATGTCGTGGGCCGACAGACCGGCTACAGACGTCACCACGTGGCGAGGGAACTGACCCACACGCAGCGTACGTCTGTTCTGACCTCGCCACCAGTAGTGCTCCGCCCTGTATGGACACACATGCACACAGCTAACGTCAAGCTAAAATCAAGCTTATGCTCCGCCCTGGATGGACACACATACAGCTCACGTCAAGCTAATGCTCTACCCTGGATGGACACACACATAGCTAACGTCAAGCTAACATCAAGCTAATGCACCGCCCTGGATTGACACACACAGCTATTGTCAATCTAATGCTCCGCCCTGGATGGACACACACACAGCTAACGTCAAGCTAATGCCCCAACCTGGATGGACACACACACAGCTAACGTCAAGCTAATATCAAGCTAATGCACCGCCCTGGATGGACACACACACAGCTAACGTCAAGCTTATGCTCCACCCTGGCTGGACACATACAGCTAACGTCAATCTAATGCTCCGCCCTGGATGGACACACACACAGCTAACGTCAATCTAATGCTCCGCCCTGGATGGACACACACACAGCTAACATCAAGCTTATGCTCCGCCCTGGATGGACACACACAGCTAATGTCAAGCTAATGCTCCGCCCTGGATGGACACACACACAGCTAAACGTCAAGCTAACATTAAACTAATGCTCCGCCCTGGAGGGACACACACATATCTAACGTCAAGCTAATGCACCACTCTGGATGGACATACACATAGCTAACATTAAACTAATGCTCCGCCCTGGAGGGACACACACATATCTAAAGTCAAGTTAATGCACCACCCTGGATGGACCAGAGGGCATGCACTGTAGCTGTTCCCACTCAATGTTCTTGAAGCCAAAATACAGTGCTTAGGGGAGCTTCCATCTTGCAAATTTGACGTCATTTGAAACCAGAGTCTGCGCAGTAGGGTCCGGCGGGAGGAGCCCTGGAAACACGCTCCGCCCATTTAGCGTACTGCCCTGATGACTTGCGCAGCCCAGCTATGCCGCAAACTTAAGTATGTTTCCTACTGGAAATTCTACAAACATCTTGTCCAGATGATCAGATCACAGAGGTTAGTACTAGTACTAGTAGCTCAAAAAAGACGTAAAAAATTAAAGGAAAAGTCTAATGGCGTCTCGGCTTTCCTTCACAACGTAACTGCTATTCACAAAGATCACAATGACGTCAAATCCCGTTTTTCAACCTCAAATAACTTATTTATAACAAACTTCAGTTTAGGTTTGGAAAAAAAAACATGTTACGGGTATTTTAACTTTACAGTTTGACCAACATCCCCTCTGTTATCATTGAGGAGGCAGAGTTTATGACCTATACTGCAGCCAGTCAGCAGAGGGAGCTCTAAAAATAAAAGCTTCACTTCCTTGGGAGGATGTCCGGTCCATCTTTATTACAGTCTATGGGATGAACACACAGATAACGATAAGCTAACGTCAAGCTAACGCTCCGCCCTGGATGGACACAAACACAGCTAACATTAAGCTATAGTCAAGCTAACGCTCCGCCCTGGATGGACACAAACACAGTTAACATCAAGTTAAGGTCAAGCTAATGCTTCGCCCTGGGTGGACACACACACAGCTAACGAGCTAACAGCGCTACACTGCTGCTGCTCAGAGTGAGACACACTAACCTTCCTTCGATGATGGTGATGACGTCGTTCAGTGTGATCTGGAGCTTTTCTTCTTCTTCAAAGTCCTGCAGGGCTCTCATGTCTGTAGGCATGGTCTGAAAATCACACAACATTAGTTTGTCTGTAGCAGTGGAAGAGTTAGTTTAGTTTGTGTAGGTATAACAAAATGATACGTGTGAGTTAGGGCAGAATTTTAGATTTCAACTTTATAATTTAACATATATTTTAACAGTTTTTTTCTTGATTTACTCCATTTTTCATTACTGTATTTGTCACTTCCCTTTAAAGTGTTTTTATATAATTATTGTCTGTATTTATTTTATATCCAGCGGCTGCAATACAAAAAAATACTTTTTAAAAATATTCTGGTAAATTTTTAGAAAAGTTTCATAACTTTTAAGAACAAAGTTTAAAATAAGTTTCAAGCTGCTGGAGATGATAAAATGTATTTAATCAATAGATCAAAGATAATTTGCTAAAAAGATCAATAAAATGTTTAAATTGTTTCTACAAATCTACAATCTCCACTGTGAACGCTCTCTTATGCTGCATTCGATTGCACTAGGAACTCGGGTAAATGAACGAATTGGAAAAGTGCAATAAAACGGCCCTTGAGCTCGGGACCCCGACTCGGGAACTCGGCAGGATCCAATCAGCTCGAGTTGGTCGGAAATTTGATGGCGGTGCTCACCGTCAGACGTAAACAGTCACTTTCTCTGAATTTAGTGTGTCACTAAAAGTGCAGAATAACTCTGTAGTGGTATTTCCATCCCTACTAGGTTCATTTGAACGCCGCTCTGCATAAGTAATGACACCGTATAGTTCAATGCACTCTCTGCAGTCTATGGTTCTATGAAGCATGCAGGATTCAACCCGCTCGTGCAATGAAGTCTTACTTAAAGTGTAGGAAAGATCTCTCTCTCTCTCTCTTTTACCCTTAATGAGCCAATATATATTTATAATATATATTCATAATATATATTTATAATATATATTCATAATATATATTTATAAATATATATTATCTCATTATATATATTTCCCCAGCAGGCATTTTTGCTCCTCGAAAAATATTAAAAAACATCAGCTTGCTGTGGCCAGTCATGTTTTCCGAGCTTACTGAATGAAATTTGGAATTTCCGGATTCCGAGTGCAATCGGATGCAGCGTTAATGACATGTTGGTAACATTTGGTGCATTGCATTGTGGGATGTGGAGTCCTGTGGACAATAATAGAAGTGTTTTTTCTTGTGTTTCTTCTCAAGACAAGAAAGACAGTGACTTGTTTGACTCCATTTTTGTTCTAGTTTGTTCCCAGTATTCCCAGTGATATTGCCTCACTCCACCACACATTACATTTCTTTGTGTACACCCCAAAATAAACATCGGCCAACTTTCAGTAAAAACAGCAGAAATGTGTTGAGAATCACTTGGTCAGAGTTTTTTTTGGGGCAAACAGGAAATCACAGTAAGAATGAAATAAAAACACTTCTATGCATCCGTCTACAGGCTTCCATATCCCACAATGCAATGCACCAAACTTTACCAACAATGTCAATAAGAGAGTGTTTACAGTGGAGATCAAAACTAACTTTAGAGAAACAAATTCAACTTTACTTCTTTTTTTCAAGCATTTATATTAGAGATGTAACGATTCACTCAACTCCCGATACGATTCGATTCACGATACTGGGTTCACGATACGATTCTCTCACGATTTATTTTACAAAATGGGACTGTATATAAATGACTGAAAAATATTTTTTTTGGGAAAATACAATACTATTTTTCATTGTCAAAAGAATCCCTTGATAAACTATTCAAAACAATGCAATTTAACTAAAAATAAATCTTAAATGAAATAAATAAAGGAATAATACAAATGAAGAAGAAGCTTATTATTTAAATTCTGGTTCTATAGTAAACAATACAAAACTGCATAATAGTTCTTTTTCTTTTTAAAAGTGCAACTGAAAAGGTATTTTGTGCCTTAACAATTGGACTTTAAAAAAAAAAAAAAAAAAACAGTCATTTTACTGTATTTAGGTCAGATATTTGTTTGAACCAGCAGAGGGCGCTGGTAACCCAGTGGTCGGTTGGCATGCAGATATTTTGCAGTGAAGAAGAGATGCTATGCTAGCAGACAGAGCTAATAGAAAAACGTGACTTTTACAGATATTCACGTAATATTACAGATATTCTTTTGGTGCTAAAGGGGTAAGGAATCATTTATGAACATGTTTAAGAGTAGAAGATGGCCAGAAATAAAGTATTAGCAGATTTCGCTCGCTGCCAACACTTCTGGGTAGCGCCCTCTGCTGGTTAAAAAAAGTACTGCGATTCAATTTTCACAGCATCGATGTGAATCGTTATACCTATGAATCGATTTTAAACTGCCTTACGATTAATCGTTACATCTCTAATTTATATACATTATAATATATATTCCTGACTCACAATAACACATTTGTTAATATATCACAACTAAAGTGCAGCAGTGTGATTAGGGAACACTTGAGGATACCCAGTAAAGTTTAGATAAGATAAGAGATAATTGATGTCAGTGTATCAGCTTTCAACTTTGTGTGATACAGTTTTTGAGGCTGATTGTGGTTATGATTGTGGTCTATGTCCACTTCCTGTTTGTGTTTCCTTGTGTGTACCTCTAACAGGAAGTCTCTGAGAGCAATGAAGGTGGGTCTATCGTCAGGTTTGGGGCTCCAGCATTGCAGCATGACGTTATAGATGTCCTGAGGACAGTCGTCTGGTTTACACAGCCTCTCTGCCTCCACGTCCACCTTATGAAGGATCTACACAGAACATTATAATAACAGGATGTGATGCTGCAGGGTTCAGGTCAAGCCTTTCAGAATAAAAGCAGGACCTGGCTCCCGTTCAGACCCAGCCACGGCTCTTGACCATGGGTGAACATCTCCCACAGAGTCACGCCAAACATCCACGTGTCAGACGCATGAGAGAAGGACCTGGATTTAAGAGACTCTGGAGCACACCTGGACACACAAAGATACACAAAGAGAGCCAGAGACACAGAGAAACACACACAAAGAGACACATAGAGAGACAAAAAGAATAAAAGAGAGTGAAATAGAGTAAAAAAAGAGACAAAGAGAGACACAGATAGTTAAATAGCCAAAGTGTGACACAAAGACACAAAGAGAGCAGAGGCACACACAAAGAGAGTTAAAGAGACAATCAACGAGACACACAGGGAGATATGGAGAGAAAAAGAATCAAAGAGAGTCAAATAGGGACAAAAAGAGTCAAAGAGAGTCAAAAAGAGTGAAATATAGTCAAAGAGAGTGAAATAGAGTTAAAGAGAGTTAAATAGTCAAAGAGAGTGAAATAGAGACAAAAAGAGTGAAATAGAGTTAAACAGAGTGAAATAGAGTTAAAGAGAGTGAAATAGAGACAAAAAGAGTGAAATAGAGTTAAAGAGAGTGAAATAGAGACAAAAAGAGTGAAATAGAGTTAAACAGAGTGAAATAGAGTTAAAGAGAGTGAAATAGAGACAAAAAGAGTGAAATAGAGTTAAACAGAGTGAAATAGAGTTAAAGAGAGTGAAATAGAGACAAAAAGAGTGAAATAGAGTCAAAGAGAGTGAAATAGAGACAAAAAGAGTGAAATAGAGTTAAACAGAGTGAAATAGAGTTAAAGAGAGTGAAATAGAGACAAAAAGAGTGAAATAGAGTTAAAGAGAGTGAAATAGAGACAAAAAGAGTGAAAAAGACTTAAACAGAGTGAAATAGAGTTAGAGAGTGAAATAGAGACAAAAAGAGTGAAATAGAGTTAAAGAGAGTGAAATAGAAACAAACAGAGTGAAATAGAGACAAAAAGAGTGAAATAGAGACAAAAAGAGTCAAATAGAGTTAAAGAGAGTGAAATAGAGACAAAAAGAGTGAAATAGAATTAAAGAGTGAAATAGAGACAAAATGAGTGAAATAGTGTTAGAGAGTGAAATAGAGACAAAAAGACTGAAATAGTGTTAAAGAGAGTGAAATAGAGACAAAAAGAGTGAAATAGAGTTAAAGAGAGTGAAATAGAGACAAAAAGAGTGAAATAGAGACAAAAAGAGTGAAATAGAGTTAAAGAGAGTGAAATAGAGTCAAAGAGAGTGAAATAGAGACAAAAAGAGTCAAAGAGAGTCAAATTGAGTCAAAGAGAGTCAAATTGAGTCAAAGAGACTCAAAGAGTCAAAATAGAGTCAAATAGAGTCAGAGAGTCAAATTGAGAAAAATAGAGTAAAAGAGAGTCAAAACAGAGCCAAAGAGTCAAAATAGTCATATAGAGTCAAAGAGAGACATAAAGAAACAAAGAGAGTTAAATAGTCAAAGAGAGTCGAAGAGAAACAAAGGGAGTCAATATCCAAGGAAACAAACCATCTCCACCTCTTATGTCATCCTTACCAGGGGAAGGGGACCTTGTGTCCCTCCTCCATGATGTAGTGGTCAGTGTGAGAGGGCAGCGCCCTCATTAGACCAAAGTCTCCAATCTTCACCTGTTCATTGGTGGACAGCAGAACGTTCCTGGCTGCCAGGTCTCTGTGGAGGAAACGGTTCTGCTCCAGGTAGGCCATCCCACACGCCACCTACACACAGTTCATTACCTCATCACCTTAAGAATCTTTGGTTCACACCGACACTAATGTACATATCATGTTCACTCACCTGCACAGCGTAGTTACACAGGGAGGAGATGAGGATGTGACCCTGACGTTTCCTGAGGCGATCCAGTAGAGAACCCAACGGAGCCAGTTCAGTCACCTGCACCCACAGCATTCATTCATTAAGAACTATGACAGACTTTACAGTTAAAACACTTTCCCATCATTAAGTTGTAATTACCATCTTCATGGGCTGCGTGAGGACGATGCCGTACAGACGTATCAGGTTCTGATGACTCAGTGAGTGCATAGCGTTCACTTCTCTGATGAAATCATCCAGACCATCAGAGTCCAGAACTCCTGCCTTCAGACACTTCACTGCCACCGACAGCTAGAGGTTTAAAGATCAACAAATGATAACAAAGAATTAACACTTCAATTTGAAATCAGTTAGAATTAAGTGTGCAATGATTCATCTATTAAATCTATGAATGGATTTATATTCCTATGATCCAACTACATGAATCTGTGCTCGGCTAGTTGTCCTTCCTGATGACACACATCGATATAAAATGGTTTTTAAAGGTAATCAATCGAGTGTATGGATACAAGGAAATAACAGCAGACATTATATAGATGTGGTAGCACATGTAGCGTTAGCTCGTTAGCATTAGCGCTGCAGAGCCTCATGATAACCACCATGTTAAAAGGTTCAACCATTGCTCACTGAACCTGAACACATCATTGTTAATATTAATATTGCACTATTTTGATGAATAAAAACAATCAGAAGAGTCAGGTAAACCTAATATGGATTTTTATTGAAAATGAAAGCAGAGAGGTTAACATCCTGTTAATTCAAACTGAAGTGTTGGTTAGACTTTATTCAAATAAAATGTGAATACATTTTTACTTGTTTATGTCAATCATTATTTATAGACGATTCACCGCATAATAAACATCAGAAATCTAGTAAAGCTCACCTAGACTGTCCAGTATCAGGGAATTATTTCACTCACACTGTACACATTATTATTTTTGATAAAAGGTAACTGAATCGTTCTAAATTACCCAATATCATCCATGAATCAAATCAGCAACAACGAATTGTGATTTGAATCGAATCATTAAAATGAAACGTTTCACTCCTAAAATCTAACGTTCTAGGTTCTCACCACTCTGCCGTTGGGCGCCGTCCACTCTCCTCTCTTCACCACTCCAAACGTTCCGTCTCCGAGCCGTTCAAACAGCTGCAGCTCAGACTCTCTGATTAGACAGGTGAGGGAGGCGGAGCTCTCACTGTTGGCCGACGCTCCACTCAATGCTGCCCCCTGTGGGAGGGGCTGCTGGGAGTCGTTATCAGGACGTTTCACTGGGAACACCTGCAGGTCCAGAGGTGGAAAATTATGGTTTTATATCGTGTTTACAGAAGGATTGAACATAACCACTTGACACATGACAGAATGTTTTTAAAATAACTTTTTTATTCCTATAAAGAGTTTATATTATATTATATTTTTAAAACCACTATTTTCAGCACTTACAAACCCTTTCCACAACGTTTCCACCTAATGTCACAAATGTTGACCCATTATTGACCTCTTTTCACCATATTTCATGCTTATTTGGGCCAATATAACCACAATCATGATTTTTTATGCCCATTATTTGCCAATTTAAACTTTTTTACTGCTACTTTTAAGCCAATATTGACACTTTAAACCTCTTGTTACCACTTTCTTTGTCCGTTTTTGGCCACCCTAATCTGTCCTCGATCTCTGAAACCTTAATTTGTTAAGAACCACTGTGTTAGCAGGACATTACTGCACCTTGCTCATCCAGGATTTGCGTTTGCAGAGTGCTCTTCTTCTCTTAACGGCCTCCCAAAGCCTCCTCTGACCTAAATCAAAAAGGAAACAACAGGAAACATGAACAGACACCAGGATGATGGACTCCCATGTGTTCCTGTCACTTTCAAAGGGTTCGTTTTGTTTGCACAGACACAAACATGCACTAAAACAATGAAAGGCATTGAGGGAATCATCATGATGTTCTGTTCACCCACCAGGACGGCCCATGCCGATCTTCTCCAGGTCTTCATTCTTCACGTAGTCAAAGTGTGAGAGACGTGTGACGTTCAGCTCGTCTCTGATACGGAGGAAGTAGTGCTGCAGCTGTACGTCAGTCAGTAGCTCCAACAGCCACTCAGTGCCCTCCTCACACTGCATCTACACACACAAACACACACTCATTAATCATCAATGTTAATTCAAATTGCTGATGCAAAAGGGCTTTTAATGGATGCTAGACATAAAAATGTAGTCATGAAAGCAGATGTTTACACTCTTTACTGTTTTGTTTTTATAGCCACGGTGTTGTGTGACTAAATAATGAAAGAGTCATATTTTATTATATTCAGAAGGTGTTGTACTTTATTTTTGTTTCTTCTTTAAATTCGAGATGGGCAGCTGGTGGCCCAGGGGCACGGCCGACCTTTGGTCTCAATTTGTGCGATTCCAAAAGTAAATGCACAAAATGACAAAAAAGTACATAAAATGACACAAAAATACACAACATTACAGAAAATGATAGAAAAATACACAGCATGAGAACAAAAATGCACAACATGACTCGTATCACATATAAAAACGCAAAAATAGACAGAATTACAGAGAAATGAAACAAAAATGCACAATGGCTCTGTAAGCGCCATTTTATACAGCTTACATGTTCATTAATAATTCATGTTTATATATTAGTTTGTATTTCATATTTTGTATATTTTCGTTAAAAGAAAATGACACATTTCATATGCAATATCTTGATTTAAAAACTATGTAAATTTGTGAGAATTTGGGCTATTTACAAAGAAAACACAAGATGCATGTTATTTTGCCATAAGAGGGCGGAGTTGTATTATTTTTGCCCATGAACGGGAAGTTCATGGGCAAAAATAAGAAGAATAAAAAAGATGGCTGACGGAGCAACACGGTTGTTTTACCGTGCTGCGAAGGACAAAGTTGTCACACGCGTAAAACCAGCCTCAGTGTCAGTCATTTCCGGAAGAGGTTAAACTAAGAACATAAGAGAAACATAAAGAATCAAAGATTATCCTCTACATTAAGTAAAACAACCAGCTCACGAGCCCGACGGATGGTCACCATGACGATGCAAGAACTGCACAAGTCAGCACAAGAGTAAGCTTCTGAAGAGATTTAAGACAATAAGGATGTTGTAGTCTTCATAAGATGGCACTTATTCAGAAAGCAATGCAGGCTTTGTGTCATGGACTACTTTACTTGAACCTTTGTCAATGAATGAAATGAAGCAGGATGGCGTGAGACAAGAAACGAGTGAGAAAGAAAACGTGCAGTACCGAAGGCGACCAAAATACACGGAAAAGGCCCTGGAAGATCTTTTGCAGAGAAAAATCAATTTAAGAAGAGGAAAGCTTTCTCTAGTAATGGCAAAGATGAATAAAATAAGTGGTATGATGAAAAATAATGACAATCCAGATACTGTTGATGAACATTTAAATGAGTTTTCAAAACTCATGAGTGACTTTGACCAGTCAAATGAAAACGTTTT
Organism: Gouania willdenowi; assembly: GCF_900634775.1. Lineage (NCBI taxonomy): Eukaryota > Metazoa > Chordata > Actinopteri > Blenniiformes > Gobiesocidae > Gouania > Gouania willdenowi. The sequence goes on along the minus strand of NC_041063.1, from coordinate 7,880,612 downwards.
ACAGCTGCTATCAGAAGAAGAGAAAGATGCTGATCAGTCATATTGGTATCAACCAAAAACGGAAGATTTCAGTAATTTCATGATGGATGCTGAGAAACGGACAATCGATGCAAGGCAGCAACAACAGGACGACGTGGGACCAGACGAAAGGTGGATCGAGAGGGAAACGATTGGGATCCAGCGCATCCGAGAACGGGTCCAGCTGCAGTAGTTTAACTACAACATCATCTTGTGCACGTCGCAAGGAACAAGCAGAAATAGCTTCTCTGATTGCAAAGGCAGAGAAGTTAAAGGAGAAACAAGCTTTGGAGATGGAAGAATTGAGGTTAAAGGCAAGGAAGGAGCAGCTGGAAATTGAAACCCAAATTGCTGCTTCTACTGCAAAAATAAAGGTATTGGAGGAATGTGAGTATGAGGATGGTGAAACCAAAAGTGTAATCTACCAGCGTGCAGACTTGTTGCAAAGTTCGCCCCCAGTTGTTACAAGTAAACAGTCAAATACATAAGCAGACCACAGTACCAGGCTAAACAGGAGATTCCTACTCAAAGGATTGAAATGGACAATGTTAATTTGTGTGAAGTAATGTTAAAACAGAATAACATTACAGAGATGTTGGTTAAGCAGCAAAGACTCACAAATTTACCTCAGAGAGATTTTTAGTGGTGATCCTTTAGATTTTTAATCATTCCTTAGAGCTTTTGACCATACAATCAGTATTAAAACTGATGATGACAATGATAAGATTTACTATCTGGAACAGTTCACAAGAGGTGAGCCTAGAGACCGAGTCAGAAGTTGCCAACACATGAGTTCTCAGAAAGGCTTCCATGAGGCTATGAAACTCTTAAACTATCATTACGGCAATGAGATAAAAATCGCAACAGCTTACATGAAGAAGGCGGTAGACTGGCCACAAGTGAAAGCAGATGATGCCAAAGCTCTCCATAGTTATTCACTATTTCTAACCGGTTGTAACAATGCTATGCAGGACATTAACCACCTTGAGGAACTACACAACCCAACAAACCTCAGAGTCATAGTTTCTAAGTTACCTTATAGAATAAGAGAGATGTGGAGAGTCTCAGCTTTTGATATTCGGGAAAACTTTAGTAGAAGAGCTAAGTTTTCAGATTTAGTGAAATTCCTAAACAGACAAGCTAAGATAGCTTTAGATCCTTTATTTGGTGACATCAAAGATGCCGATGAAAAAGGCAAGCAGTACTCAAAACCAAATAAGACGTTTAGACCAAAGGGCAGTGCATTTGCCACCAGTGTGGCACCTGCAACAAAAGAAAGGTTGGCAGACGCAAAACTGTGTCAGACAGTGATAGTCAAAAAAAAAAGACAAAGAAAGTGCAAAGGTCAAACAAAGATGAAGGTTAATTAATAGTCACAGAACTAGAAAATGCAGAGACCGAGATTGTTAAATTTTGTCAAAATCAAAGTTACAAAGATGAGATCTTATCCTTACAAAGGGGTCAAAAGGTCAAAAGGATTAGTCATGTTGTAAAACTAGATCCTGTGTTGGACAATGGTATTCTAAGGGTTGGTGGAAGATTAGATAAATCTGCTTTACCATCCCATGTGAAACACTCTGTAATACTTCATCAGGGTCACTATGTGTCCTCTTTACTTCTCAGACATAGTCACAAACAAACAGGTCACAGTGGTAGAAATCTAATGCTATCCAAACTGAGAGAAAAATATTGGATTCCAAAAGCTGATGCAGCTCTCAGGAAAATATTGTCGAAATGTGTACCATGTAAAAGGTTGTCAGCTAAACCTGGTGAACAGAGAATGGCAAACTTGCCACAAGACAAACTTGAAACTGACAATCCCCCTTTCACAAATGTAGGGATAGATTATTTTGGACCTTTCGAAGTTAAATGTGGCACAAATTATGTGAAAAGGTATGATGTTTTGTTTACCACAAGAGCAATTCACATAGAAGTCGCTCATTGAAACAGACTCGTGCATTAATGCATTCAGAAGGTTTGTGGCTAGAAGAGGTCAATTATCTGGTATGAGATCAGATAATGGTACAAACTAAGTAGGTGCAGAAAAGGAAAAGCGTGAAGCAATCAAAGGTTGGAATCTAAAAGTCTAAAATTGCTGAGTCACTTTTGCAAAGAGGTGTTACATGGACATTCAATCCACCAGCTGGGTCGCACTTCGGCGGGATTTGGGAAAGGCAAATACGTTCTGTCAGGAAAATCCTTACCCAGTTATAATTGAAATTACTCCAAAAACCCACATTTCCAATAAGAAATTCACAAAAGCAATAATTGAAAAAACAAATATTTTGTTGTTTGCTGTGTTTTCTTCATTATAAGAGGAGAGAGAGAGAAAAAAGGTGACATCCTTTAAATGCTGGTGTCTTTGTAAATTTAATATTATATCAAACCATTGTTTATCTATATGAATACACTTTTTACCTAGTTACCTAATTATTACAGCTTATTTAGGAGCAAATATCTCCTTTTTAGGATTTATAGTTTAGAGAAATATTACATTTTTTTCTGCCACAACAATCTAATGGTATAAACAAAATAACAAACGCACAGTAAAATAAAATAAAATACATACCACAATATAAGTGGATGAAAATATTGTTTAGATTAAATTATTTCAGTTATTTAGATAAAGTTATGTTATTTTTTTTTACAAACTTCACCCTCACTTCTGTATTTTTTGTTACAGGACTTTTTAAAGTTATGAGCTCATGATAAAGTGCAAATCTTTTCTCATCTCCTCTTCTTCTATGTGTTTGTCTTTTATAGTACAAAATATGAATTTTATGATACATCGCAATTTTTTTGTGACTATATATTAAATATCAATATTCCTCCCTCGCAATAATCATTACTATTGTATAGCAATAAATTGGAATCGCAATATCCGTGAAATCGTATGGAGGACAATTTCTTTAATTAAATTTATTATTTATTTATTTAAATGTAGAAATAAATATATGTGGAAATACATTTAAGACAATGAATTATTTATGTCCCATTTATTTACCAGTTTTGTTTATTTATTCACGCATTTAATTATTTATTTATTCCAATGTTTATTCATACATGTATTTTTTTATTTATACATACTTTTGTCAGGTATCGTCCTCCATAAAATCGGCACCTTAGTATCGTAATACAAATAAATCGTCCCAGTTCTAATAGCCATGAGTGCTGAAGGTAAGTGTCATTTAAAGTAATTACATTTTAACACATCTTTTAAAGAAAGTATGAATCGTTAGCATCGTTAACCCTTCACGTACGTCCTCTGTTAGCATTAGCATTAGCGACATTAGATACCTTTAACCTGCAGATGAGTAGGTAGCGAGATAACCACAGAGCTACTACCAAATAAAGGATAAGAGAAGAAGAACTTTACCATTGGTGTGTTAGTTCTCCTGCCTCTCTCCTCTTCATCCTGACCCTCCCCCCTCTCCTCCTCCTCCTCCTCCTCCTGCCTGGCGTAGGGGAGGCGCTGGTACATGTAGCTCTCTCCCATTCTCCTCGTTTTTAGCTCCAGTGCTAATATGGAGGATGTGCTAATGCTAACACCACCTGCTCTGAGTCTGCCTCTATAATCTCCTCTGAGCTGACACGCTCGTACGTGCACACATGCAGACGCAGCAGCCGCTCTCTGCTATCTTATCACCTACACAGATCTGTCCTCCTTCCCTCTGCTGACTCACATTAGCTCCTCCTCCTCCTCCTCCTCTCTGCACAGCTGAGCCTCTGATAAGGGGGGAGATGATGGAGATGTAGAATAGATGATCAGCTACAGAGAAGGAGAGAGACACACTACCCATAATGCACTGGGAGGATGCTAACACACAGATAGCACAATCACAACCTGAAGCAACAGAACAGTTTGTTCATTAGAAGAACGTCTTTGTTCAGATAGTGGTACCGCTTGTTTAAAACATGCTGCAGTAATAAAACACAGTGTTAGTAGCTGTAGAAGTCATCTACATATTTAATCAGATTTCTAGAGGCGGCCCGGGGGCCACATTAGAATCAGAAAGGATTTTATTCGCCAGGTACTTTTTGAAAATATCACAAGGAATTTAACTTGGCAGTTGGAGCAAAGAACACACACACCAACACATCGAGGCGGCTCTGCGGCGCCACCATGTTTAGATGAATAGTGGGAAACAAGAGGAAAGGAGGGGAGAGGGGGAAAAAGGCAGGACCTAAACTGAGTTCCCTTTGGGGAGCAAAGTGTAGAACTAGGAAAAACTTCCTCAGCGTACAGGCACCAAATACAAAACAAAACACTCGAGAACATAGCACCTGGGCAGAGGCAAAGGTGGGGGGGTACGGGACAGGATGAGGGATGAACTAGAGAAAAGGATTGCAGCCCTTGTAGGCTGCCTCACTGGTCTCTGCTGCAGCCGACCTTGGGTAGATCTGATCCAGAAACAAAATTCCAGGTAGCGGTGGGGAAGAGGAGGAGAAGGAAGAGGAGGAGGAGGAGGAAGAGGAGGAGGGGGATGGAGCGTCAATTCTCCACAAACATCTTGGTGAATAGATGAGCCAGGCTTGAACGTCTGGCTTGTGAGGAGAGCCAATGATAATACAATTTGTTTTTCAGTCAGGCTAGACCGAAAGTTAGCCTTGAGTGCTCGTCTCCAGCAGTAAATCCAATAAGGAGGCCTTAAATCAAAAGCCAAGCATTTAACTTCACCAAGTTGGATTTGATTCCGCGTAGACGTTCCAAATTTGCCTGCTTGCTTTTTAATTCGTTGATCGCATTAGTCTGAGTGTTAATAGCCCTGCCCCATCCATCAGAAATGACTGGCAGCCTTCTCAAAATAGCTGCCAACGTAATCCGGACTTTGCGATAGGTCAGAAAACTGCCAGCTCCAATCAGCAGCATGCCTGCTATCACAATTCCAATCATATTAACGTCCTCCACGTTCTCAACAGAAAGAATGGACAGACACACGACCCGCAAGAGTCCATCGTGTATCCCACCGCAAAACGTTCCATCCGTACAAGCGGGCTCACCTCTGCCCGGTCTTTTTGTCAAAACAATTTGGTCAATTGCATTGAGAGAGACCAGCTGATCAATTCCATATTTCTGGTTTTTGGAAAGAGATGTAGAGAGAGGCTTCTATTGACAAAAAAACAGCACAAGACAAAACAAGCAGCAGCAGCAGCAGCAGGGTAGATAGGGCAGGGAGGGAGCAGAGAGAAAAAACGCTCGCCTTCGTCGAGTGCAAGAAGTGAATATGTGGCCCTCTGTCTAATTTTATGTGGCCCCGAAAGTGAACGTACAAAATGACAAAAAAATACACAAAACAAAAGAAAGAATACATAAAAAAAAAAAACATAGAATTACAACATTGCAGGAAAATACAGTAAAAGACAAGAGAAAAAACACAGAAAGTACTCCAAAAACACACAAAACTACTCCAAAAAATGGACAAAATGACAACAGTAATACACAAAATTATTCAAAAAAAATATTTTTTCTTTCCTGCGTTAACCCACAGATTGATCATTATTCTAAATGCTGACATGAATGTTGATCATGTGACCCTTCAATCAAACAAACACATCTTTGTGGCCCCGCTGTGATAAAAGTTGCCTACCTCTGTTATAGAGCATCCAATTTCCCCCAAATTCCATTTAATGGTTTACTTATTTCCGCATCACGTTACGTCTTCCTGTTTCCTTTTTGTTTCATCATCTTCCCCTGTTTAGATACTTTACTGCGGGGGTTTCAAACTCATTTCAGTTCAGGGGCCAAATACATGTGGAATGAGATTTGTGTCAAAAAGAAACAAACTAAAATTTGTGAATTGCAAACAAAAAATAAGAACAAGCAAAACGACAGGAAGTGAAAACATTATAGATATGTTTTATTTTCTATATTTTGGCAAAGTCTTAAATTTGTTTGATTCTTTTTGCACAAATCTGATTCCATAAATACGGAGCAGTTTGATCTCAAAAGGGCCACATATTTTATGTTGGGAAAAGAAGTCATTTCAACATTATTTTTTCCTAGTTTACACTTCTACGTAGACATAAAATACTTAATATTTGAGGAAAATTAAAGAATTTTGTAGGAATTTTGAGTTTTTTCAACTGGTCAACATTAAAAATGACTTCAATCATGTGATATAAGCACTGGGAAAACCTGTGAGAACCTGCAAATATTGAGTTTCATTTACACAGTGATTTATGTTTTCTGTCTTCTTTTTACTTTATTATTTACTACATATTCAGTTGAATGTTAAGGATGTAACATATGACTTCACAGACATGAAGAGCAGTGAATTGGTTCCATTGTGTGTGAAATAAACTCAGCATCCATCAGATTTATTGAGGACAAGGATCTAAAAATAGATCAGCTAAATTTATCTCCTTTCTATCGTTTAGATTCAGCAGCAGCTTCCTGTGGGCGGAGCCAACGATGAATAATAAGAACGTCTCTCAATCTATGGAAGAGACTTAAAGGGAAATACAATCAAGTGTCTTTAAGTCTACATTTAACAGGCTTAGATTCTCTAGATTTGGTTAGTGATTTAAATAATTACTTTAAAATACTGAATTAATGATCAATTTCATTTTTGTTTACATTCTTTTTTTTGTGAAAGGTTACCAATTTTAAAGGATTTCTTCAAATCCTGTATGAGGTATATGTGTACAGTGTTCAAATGTCAATTATATGGGACTATAGTGGAAAATAATGGGCTAATATATATATATATATATATATATATATATATATATATTAATTTTTGGATGTATATGTTACTATTAATAAAAGAAAATGACACATAAAACATGCAAACATTCAACAAAAAAATGTACAAAATTACTCCAAAAACAGACAAAACAACCACTAAAAAATACACAAAACAACCAATACAAGAATACAAAAAACAACCACTAAAAAAATACACAAACCACTAAAAGAATACACAAAACAACCACTAAAAATACACAAAACCACCACTAAAAATACATAAAACCACCACTAAAAATACATAAAACCACCACTAAAAATACACAAAACCACCATTAAAAAAATACACAAAACTACCATTAAAAAAATACACAAAACCACTAAAACATTACACTAAACTATCACTAAATAAATACACAAAGCCACTAAAAGTTTCTTCAAAACTACCACTAAAAAATACACAAAATCACTAAAAAAATGCACAACACTACCACTAAAAAAATACACAAACCACTAAAAACACACAAAACCACCACTAAAAATACACAAAACCACTAAAATATTACACTAAGGGTGTACTCACACTGGCAACCAGGGCCGTTCCCAGCCCCGGTGTCAGGGGGTCAATTAGAGGGGCAATGCCCACCCTGCCATACCTCCTTGCCCCCCCATTGGTTGTCAGAGTGGTAGGCCTAATGATTTTTTTTTTTTTTCTAAAACGAGTCATAATTCGTTTTGTTTGTCACATTGTATCAATTCATATTCAGCTAAATGAAATCAATAAAATGTAAAATTCAAAAGAAATATTTTAAGATACTCTCGGCTTGTGTCGTGTGAGGCGTGCGTGCTGCCGCAAGTGACGTGTCAACGTCTGTTTACGTAAGGAAACGGTTATCACAAAAAACGAATATCACGAGTCACAACATTAAACAATGGATATCAGGAAATTCTTCCAATCACCGCTACCGCAAACTGCACGGCCGACAGCTGAGCAGGAGAGCCATATTCCCGCAGCGGAGAAGGAGCTAGAGGAGCCAACAGCTGGTGGTGAGCAGCCGCAGCTAACTAGCGGTAGCAACACAGAGGCGCAAGTCCCCCCAGTGGAGTCGGAGCATGCCGATTATAGCGCCAATCCCAGCAGCAGCGGGCTCTCGCAAGTCCCCCCAGTGGAGTCGGAGCATGCTGATTATAGCGCCAAGGGGCTGATTCAGGACAGGAGATTTCTACCCTTGTGAATGAAGACAGCTAGCCAGAAATCGGTACTACGTCGGTGCTATTATCGACATGTTACAGTTTCTGGCCATAAACCGATTGCCTCTCAGAGGGAGTGTGGAAGCATTTAACTCTCAAGGTGATGCAAGCTGTGGACTTTTTTTGTCATTGTTTGAGTATTCTGTGAGAAAAGACCCACAGCTTGAGAAGATACTGCAAACAATCCCACAAAATGCCAGATATACATCACGACATACAAAATGAACTAATTAAGATAATGAGTAATATTTTAACTGAAGAAATTGTACATGAAGTCAGTGATTCATGGTTTACCATTAAAGTTGATGGCACCCGAGACCCCACGGGCTGTGAAAACATTTCCATCGTGATCCGCTTTGTAGCAGAAGATTTGGAAGTTAGGGAGCGTTTACTAACTAATGCTACTGCAGATGAGGGAGATGCCAAAACTCTTGCAAACACTATAATCACAGAGCTGCGCAGAGTTGGTTTAAATACATCTTAAATTCTGAGTCAGGTGTATGACGGAGCATCTGTCATGTCCGGGAAGCATGGTGGGGTTCAGAAGATACTGCAGGACAGGCTTGCCAGAGAGATACCCTATGTCCATTGTTTCAATCATCAGCTCCACCTAGTGGTAATAAATGCAATGTCGAACGAGGGAGCAATAGAGGACTTTTTTGGAGTTTGTGGGTCTCTCTACAGATTCATTAAGAAACCCACCGTTGCAGTCCACTATAAAGGAGACACACTGAAACGTCTACTCGAACAGCGCTGGACTAGCCACCTAGCTACAGTCACAGTTGTGCTCAAGTCATTTAATGACATTTTCTCTCTGCTGTCAGAGATTGACAGCAATCGTGCCTTTGGAACTGACTTACGAATTGAGGCAGCAGGCCTGATTCAGGCTGTTTCAGAGCCAAGCTTTGAATTCATTGGATGCTTTGTGCAGAAGATCTTGCAGCTGCTTGATGCTGATTGATGAGAAAAAAATCTTAGGCTAGGATAGTGAGATGCGATTAAAAGTGGGCCCAGTAGCTACCTTGCTTCCCATTCCGGGTAGGCAACCAAGCAGACGCACTGTCCTGTACACCCATCCAGCCCGAGACATCTGGCGCCCTGGGCCCTCCCTGTTCTTAATTTTCCTTTTCTTTTTTTTGTAAATAAAAAAAAAAAAGTTTGTATGAGTGATTGGTGTTTTACAACTGGTTTTCATGTGCATATGAATTGAAATGTGTGCTTGTCCCGGTAATAATAGAGACCATAGTACAATACCTAACTTAGGTACAGTACTTAGGTAACCTAAGTACTGTATGCATATGTAGGTGCAGATCTGTGGGAAAATCATCAGCCCCCCCCCCCCGTGGTCATCACATGCCCCCCTCACAATATGGTTCTGGAGCCGGGGCTGGCCACATTTGCAGCCGTAAAATGTCCCATTTCTATATTTATTGGTTTATATGGGTTAATATACCAGTAATGTGTTTATATGCATGTTTATACCCTCAAATTTACCATGGAATTTTGGGTTTTACTCAGACCCCTCATCACGTCTCTGCAGATGAAGACCCTCCGCTGCACCTCAGCACTTTAACAACTCACTAATTTCACAATTTAAATAAACTATTTCTACCTTTGTTTTTCTGTTTGCATGTCGTTTGCTTTGTATTTAATAAAATGGTTTCTCCAACAGTTGGTTAAATCTACACATTTATACTGTATATAATGCACATGCAGGATGATGTGTAACAATAATCAGTAAAATTAGCAGTAAACACATTTTGTAGAACTAAATATAAGGTTATGCTGTGAACAGAAAGAAAGGAAGACGAGTCAGATAATTCTAAACTTTAGAATATAATACAATCATAACTTTTAATCATAAATATGCCTCTTCTCAAAACAACACACGTTGATATCTTTGTCACACAATATCTAAGCTTCCAGTGAATAATTTACAAAAAAAAAAAGAAAAGTTCACCGATGGTGACATTGAGATCTCAATGTCACCATCAGTGAACTTTTTTTTATTTGTAAATTATTCACTGGAAGCTTCTCTGGTGGTGTGTGCAGTGGTTATTATTATTATTATTGAATGAAGCCAACATTACTGCAGCTCTGCACATCATTGTTGTCCTGTTAAAGTATTTTTATACAAAGACTTCAAAACAATCTGTAATTATTGATGACTCAAGTAAATCACCTTTATTATGCATTATAACAATCTGTTCCTTAAGTCTCTAAATTATTGAAACAATTAAAAACATCTCCTAAAAAATAAAATTACAGAAAATTAAATAATCATTTAATATACATTTCAATAAATAAGTGCATCCCATGTTGACTCTGAGCTTTATTCTGTCTGTTGTCTGTAGAAGTGATGGGTCTAGACCAGATGATGGAAACTAGGATCAGCTCATGATTTTAATGTCCAGGGAGGGGCGTGGCCACTCTGCATGGACTTAAAGAAGAAATAAAAGAAGAGTTAATGTCATGTTCATCAAAAGGAAAACTGAAAGTGATGGAGATAAATATGCTCAGATGGACACAGACAGACACACACACAAAGTTTAAACAAACACAAATACTCTGTCCTAAACTGTCTCACACATTAAAAACATCTATTTACACTTATATTAATGTACACAAAGACTAGCTCCACAAAATCAGAACGACATTTATTGATCCAGAAATTAAACTGATCTTACCTTTATAGGCTCAATTTCCTCCTTTGTTTTCAAATCCATTTGAACCTCCATTCATGGTGGTTTTTATCGTCAGAGAGAGTCTTTCATTTTTAATAAATCCACCGTTATTTGGTCTGTTTTAATCTTTCTTTCTCACTCACTTGGTTCTCTCTGTTCCTTGTGTCGATTTCGTCAAAACAAAGCAGCATCTTTAATGTTTCCGTTACGTGTGAGTAAATGTACCGACACTGGCTGTAAAGAGCAACTTATTATCTTTCATAAACTGGTGGAATTTCTCCGACAGAGCAAATATGAGCAGAGTTAGTCATTTAAATTAACGTGATGCGTTCAGGAGCCCTGGGAAACCCAGTCCGTGAAAAGAGCACGTGTCTGGGTAAATCTTGGTTTATAGTTACCCTACGCAACAGAAAATATGAAATTAACAGAATGTACTGTCATCAACAAACCCAGAGTCGCTTAATGGTGACGTAACTCCATACGTGTGTCATAAATTAACGTGATGATGTGTTTCTCTGTGGGAACCGAGTTGAGCTGGTGATCACGTCCGTTCTACCGTGCCAGAAAAGGGACAGGGAGGGGGGGATTCCTGCTGTGAGCTTGGAACGGCCCCAGTTGCCAGTGTGAGTACACCCTTAACTACCACTAAATAAATACACAAAGCCACAAAAAAAATTGCACAATACTACCACTAAAAAATACACAAACCACTAAAAATACACAAAACTAGCACTAAATAAATACACAAAACCACTAAAAGATTAAACAAAACAACTACTAAGAAAATACACAAAACAACCACCAAAACAATACACAAAACAAAACAAAAAAAATACAAAATTGACAACAGACAAAACAAAAGACAAAATAAAAAGGAAAAAAAAAATTAAAGAAAAAAAAACCCCCAAAATAACAAAAGTACATAAAATTACCCCAAAAACACACAAACATTAAACAAAAAAATGCACAAAACTGCAACAAAACACACAAAATTAGTTCACAAACACAAAACAACATTGTAAATACACAAAACAATAATAAAGTGATGAGAAGAAAAAAATATACATAACAAAAAACCCCACTATTAAAACAAAAATGCACAAAACACACAAAACAACTAAAATGTACAAAACAACAAAAACACAAATTTATTAGAAAAAAACATGTAACAACTGAAAAACAAAAAAACAAAAACATACAACAAACATTAAAATGAAAGGAAACATACAAATACAAAAACACAAGATGACTACACAAATACACAAAAAAACAAAAAAACATGCAAATTGAATACAAAACTACGCAAAAGAAAAAAAAAACAGAAGGCAACAAAAGCACAAAAAATGGGAACAAAAGCAGAAAATAACTAAAATACACAGCAAACAAAACAAAAAAAGCAATCCTGAAGTGAGGGGAAAACATACAAACCAAAAAAAAAAAAAAAATGCACAAATTGAATACAAAACTACACTAAATTGCTCTAAAAACACTAAACCACAACTGCACAAAACAAAAATACACAAACATTAAAATAAAGGGGAAAAATACAACTAAAAAATCACAAAGACAAAGTGTACAAAACAACACAAACACAAAAAATTACTACAAAATAACAGGCCGACAACAAAAACACACGTAACAAGTTAAAAACACAAATACACAAAACAAAAACATACAAACATTACAATTAAAGGAAATATATACCTACACAAATGCACAAAACAACAAAAAACACAAATTGCATACAAAACTACACAAAAGAAACACAAGTTGTATACAAAACTACACAAAAGAAGCAACACAAATTGAATACAAAACAACAACAAACAAACAAAAAACATAAATTGAAGACAAAACGACAAAATTACTCTAAAAACAAAACAAAACAAAAAAACACTAATCACAACTAAAATGCATAAAACAACGACACAGAATGGCAACAACAACCCACAAATTTACTTCAAAAACAACAAAAATACACAATTTGATTCTATTATGATGTTGCACCTTTGTATTCATTTCTCCACAGCTCTGTACAGCACTTTGTGATTTTATCTGCAAAAAGCACTTTATGAATAAATGACTTAAAAAATGAAAACATGATTAAAATGACAGGAAATACACAACCACAAAAACACACAAAACATAAAACACACAACATGGAAACAAAATGGTAAAATGGACTTGATTTTATATAGCGTTTTATCACCACACTGAAGCAGTCTCAAAGCGCTTTACCCAATCACTCTCACATTCACACACCAGTGGGACAGGACTGCCATGCAAGGCACTAGTCGACCACTGGGAGCAACTTAGGGTTCAGTGTCTTGCCCAAGGACACTTCGACACATAGTCAGGTACTGGGATCGAACCCCCAACCTCTCGATCAGAAGACGACCCACTACCACCTGAGCCACGGTAGCCCAAAAACACACAAAATAACTAAAATACACAAAACAAAGTATACTAAAATGACAAAGAACATGTAAGAGCAAAAATACAGTGTAATGCTCAGATTGGTCATGAATCTAAACAGTGACTAATGAATGTTGGTCATGTGATGAGAACAGTTGTGTATCTATCTCTACACACTAATGAGGACACTTTACCACACACACACACGAACTGACCGTCGGTGACGTCACAAACCTTCCTCGGTCACGTGCCCCGTGCACCTGGCCGTCTGTGTAACATTTTAATTTATCCTGATAAATAAACATTAACTTACGGTTGTTTTGTGGACATTACGTCTCCTGGGGCTGTCTGTGTGTCTGTGCCTCCTACACACCGTCCGTTAACCATAAGCACTTTGTTATTATCTCCACAGTACGGTAATTCCGGTACCCACTCAGTGCGCGTGCCGAAATTCACAGAACGTCGGAAATACGTTTCCTGTCAAAATAAAAGTCAAATACTTGCACATGCATGTATCACAGCGGAGCCCCACAAGTGATTGTTTCTGATCAACATTAACGTCAGCATTAACACAGGGAACAAAGATTGTGTTTTCGTTGTCTTGAGTATCGTTGTTGCTAACAAATACAACAAAAATAAATAAAAAGAAAAAAAAAAGTGTATTTTTCTGTTCACTTGTAGACGTCTGGTGTGAAAATGTATCTTTTTTAGTTGTCCCTTTGTGCAATTTTTTTTAAATTTTTGTATGTTCCGAGAATTTCTGTGCGTTTGTTGTCCTTTTGTGTATTTTGATGTAATTTTGTGCGTTTAATTTGGGTCACACGTGTGTACATTACACCAAAGGCTGCATATAGTGTTACCACTTTAAAAAATGTAAAAAGTTACATTTTAATCTATTTTGCTCATTATGTGCTTTAAAGTCAATTTGTGTATTTTAGTCCTAACTTATTTTGTGTGTATTTTTCTTATTTGTTTTATTTGTAATTTTGGATCATTTTAGGCCGATTAGGAAGTCATTATTTATGGTTTTTGACTGTGTTTTTTTTTTTATAATGTTTTTATTTTATTGTCTGCTGTTCTTTTGCTTGTCAAATTAACTCTTGAGTTCCACATTTTGAGGGATTTAATATGGGGGCCCACTGATTTAGAATAATGAACAATTTGAGCATTAAAACAAGAGCGAAGGGTTTGAGTGTTTGTCGGTTTGCATACTTTTTTGTATATTTGTAGGAGTTTTGTGATTTGGAGAAGAATTGTCCGTTATGCTCTAAAATTACTATTACTTTACCCTCAATCAATTACTGAGCATATAAAACAGACATTTCTTCTTGCACCGACAATGACAAAAAAAGGTTAATATATTGATGTTCTTAATTCTGTTAATATTTTTTTCAGTGGGCCACAACAAATAAGGATGCTGTTGTATTTTTAGGCTATAATTGGATAATCAATGAGGATTTAGGCAACATTTTTAAAAAAATGTGCATTAAATTACCAAAGTTTTTGTATGTATTGGTGGACATTTAGCATTTTCTCTATATCTATATTCTTCACTTCTCACTAAAGCCCTTTTTTATTTCTTTGATTTTTTTTAAATACAGCACTTAAATATGAGGTAGACTCCTTTAAACTATAGGAGAATTGTGATAATGTTTTAAAACTACCTACTTATTCTTGAATATGGAGTTGGAACCTGTTATATATCTTTAGTATACATATATATACACACAAATACATACATGTCTGTGGGAATTTGTGCTCATTCATTTGGTAGAACAGTCATGATGTCAGAAACTGATGTTGGACGAGCTGCTCCAGTTCATTTTAAGGTGTTTAATGGGGTGAAGGCTGGTCACATTCAAACCATGTCTTTAAGACCCTTGAGTAACATCAAGTTGGAATGAAAAAGAAGCTGAAACTGTTTCCACAAAGTTGGAAACATGAAATTATCCAAAATGTCTTAATACAGTGACGATGCAGGAGATAATTTTTGATCAGTTAGAAAAAGTGTAGGCCTCAGATCAATAATTCAAAGATCATTTGCTTGGGAAAAAAGAGAAAGGTTGAAATTGCTGCTTCAAAGTTAATTATTGGAAAATAACGTCTTACCTTATTGTTGGCACCGCGTCGGTTTAAAAGACGCATTTTAGTAAATATTAAAGATATATCACTTGATTCTTAGTCGGAAAAGTATCCTGCAATGCATTGTGGGATGTGGAGTCCTATAGACAGATGCATTAAGTGTTTTTCCTTCATTCTTGCGATTGCCCCAAAAACCTTTGTTATGAACTTTACAACTAACATTTAACAAAGAATTAAAATCCTTTGGGAACGTCATTACAGGGAGGTCAACATGATGTCATTAAAACAACATCACATCAAATCATTCCAGTCAAGTTCATTTTCAAAATTACTCTTTTTAAAAAATAAATAAATGTCACTGCATGCTGTGTAAACTAAACTTCATGTGCACCTCCAGTATAAATAAATCAAACATGTGGAATGCCAAGCCAACAATCTTTATTACACAAATTAATCACATGTTTTCCACACTACATGGTTTCATGTTGAATTTGACAAGATGAACAAACGTTCTCTAAACACGGCAGATTTATTTATTTTTTTTTAAGTAGAATGACAAAGCAGCAGAAAAAAGAACCATTTACCTTTTAGAGTATTTTGATGCACAAACAGCAAAACTTAATCACTAGAATCTGTTTAAAATTATTTAAAAAGTCCCTAGTAACAAAAAAAGCAAACAATCTGCAAGGCTGAGCTAGAGGAGAATCTATGGTTATAGTTTCATCATGTGTAGAATGGAGATGTTAAAATAACTTTTCTAATGGAGCCTCTGATTTCCCATGATCGCAGAAAACAGACGGAAAACTACAGAATTTAAACATATTTTTAAATATTATTTTTTTTATAGATCTATGTCTAAAAACATTACTTTGCACCATATTCGTTTGATTAACTGAAAAAGTCGATGTAAACCTCTTGTTTTCCGAAATTTGATAAAATCCGTGAGCCGAAAAAATCCGTGACCACAGGGGGCGACAGTTCCAACTCTGCCGTTTCGTAGACGCCATGAAGAAGAGTAAAAATCTCCGTGCATGTAAATACAGGCAACCAGGATCCACTGCTGGTCATTAATTAATGCAGACCCAAGTTAAATCTGTCTGCTGCAACGAACCAGTGTTCTTTTCTGGTTTAATGGTTTAAGTCCGAATTTTTGCTCTTCTCTTTCGGCGAAACGGAAAGATCAACTCTAATGCAAAATCTGATGTAATAAGAGTTGAAATGAAGGGCTTCACCTTCTGAAATGGAAACATCTCTACGACAAATCGTGATAATGTCACGACCCAAAATGAAACTTAAGATGAAAAACTCATCCATGCCATTTTCAATCTTCTTAGAACACACCACCATCCAACAGTTCTACAATATAACCAACAAAAAAAAAAAAAACCTGAAACCTGGATTTGTTCACAGAATTTAACAGTACATCAAAAACATCCGTGACCCCACAATTACCAAACCATGACACCTGTTAAATGTTAGATGGCAACAGTAAAAACCTGGCACACACGGCCATGTCAATCCTACAAAATTACTATGAGAGCAATAAAGATAAACTTCAACACATCATACCACAGCTATAACAAAAGATGCACTGAAGCTTGGAACATTGAGTTACATTGGTTACATAAATAAATCCCACATTGCAGACAGAGCACAGTGGATTTGGTTAGAGAAGCTCTACAAACCCAGGGAATAGCAATCCCCCAAAACAACGCCAGGCTGCAACGACCATGCAAACGACAGAAAAGCCAAACTCTGGTCGCTTCGGTTGACCTAGGTGTTTGTGACAATCTAGCCACAGCAATCAATGAACCGTACGAGACTAACATCGAAAACCAAACATACAACGAAACTCAAACCAACGGCGAAAAAAAACCTCAGAATTGGGATTACCAGATTGCCCACTCCCGCATCCTCATCTCAAATAGTCATGTTTACCCAAACATTGCCCTGGGACCAGGCTCCCTTACCTCAAAAAGAAACCCCCCAACTCGTCATAAACGGACCACAACTTCTACCCAAACTCAAGTTCCCCAAACATCGGGTCCTTTGGAGACCAACCAAATCCAACAAGAACTCCAACAATTTTAAGAGGACACCCCATTGTTGACGCGACACGCCCACGATGGCAGCAAATTTACCAACTGGCAATTACAACCTACACGAGAAGTGCCTGTTAGCCTGGAGCCAAGATAATCCATGCATGCCATATTCTAAAAAAACAAGACCCCAACATCGGCAGAAGTACAAACATCTTTTCTCCAAAATGGCTACCAATCTAAACGCCACAAAAAAAAAAAAAAAATAATTGTTTTAAGCTTCAAATATATAAAGGGACCCTTCCATGCCATGTATTTTCCACAAAAAAAAAAAAAAAAAGGTTTTGGTCCCTCCTGTTCTAAATAATATAAGCATCTAAACAACTGTTTAAGTTTGGAATTAAAAGTCCTTTCAAGAGAAAAACTTAATAGTTCAAAGGTTCACAATTTCAAAATATTTTTTGTGTCCACTTTTTTGTCCTGCCTAATCAAAACAATCACATCTCGCCCTTCTGTCCACCAACCCCAACCAGTCAAAGCAGATGGCTGCCACCTCTGAACCTGGTTCCACTGAAGATTTCTTCATGTTAAAAGGGAGTCGTTTCTTTTTTACTGTCGCTAAATGCTTGTTCCTGTGGATCTCGTTGGGTTTTTTCAAACTGACCCGTTAGCTTTCTATTTGCATCTCTAATGCTAACAAGTGGAAGGTTACGTTTAATAAGGGTTATTTATTAAAGGACCAGTAATTGTGATTAGGGCAATTGTAGTAATTGAGAATTTAATTGTAATTGACTTTCGGGTGGATAGTAATTTTAATTGGAAAAAATGCCAGTCACAGTAAACATAATTGAGTTGTAATTTAACTTGGATAATATAAGATGTAATAGTAATTGAAAAATGTTAACTGGTGTAAACTGACATTTGCGAAAGCTTTTGAAATGGAAAATCAGAGGCTCTACTACGGCTTGTTTAATGTAATAATTCAGTGCATGTCATCTACGTGTGATGAACTTCACCTATGTTACACACACAGAGCAAATTAAGCACAACAAATAAATAAAGTATAAAACTCTGGGAAACACTGTTCCCGATAAGTCGTTCCACCCGTTCCAAGTGAAATATGAGAGACTCTGCTCCCGATAAATAAACACTTAGTAGAAAAAACAAAAATAAGCGGTAGACAAAATTCTACCAACGCACACATTATGGAAGGCACTGCTTCCGATAATGAGGATCGAGTTATGGAAGACTCTGCTCCCGATAACTATTGAACATGAAACAAACGGCTTAAAGGAAGCACAACTTTGGATTATTATCATTTTATTTTAAATAAATTAGTTTATTTTCTAGGCTCTGATCAGGTTTCTCATTACTTTGTGGATCAGGAATTGTATTTTTTTTTAAATTATTTTTATTACCCTCTTCCAATAAAATTGAAGACGTTTATTCTATATTTATTTTCAATTGATGCCATTTAGTCTCCAGTGATGAGTGAATAATGTAGCAGATGCTGCTCTTTGTCTCGACAGTATAACCGTCATAATTATGGAAGGCACTGCTCCCGATAACATCACAAACAGACAAATAAAAATATATAAATATACATAGTGGGCACTGCCACTGATTTATAAAAAAAAACCATAAGGGTCTCAGTGATTGGATGAAAGAGACAGCAGCAGGATGAGGATTTGTCAGTAGCATCAAATGTTTTCAAGTACTGGACCTGGTTTGCAGCTAAGGACTAGGATTTATTGATCCTAAGTTTGGATTTGATCAATTAAACCTTTGACAGGGTTTTAGCTTAAATATTTTTCCCAAATTCAAACGAACGAAACATGACTCCAGGACTCACTTCTTCACACGGTTTAAATCTCATTGTCCAGGTCCCAGATGTTCCCCACCATGGCATTGGCACATCCCTGCAGGCTCCAGGTGGCCAAGGCCAGCTGGAGGTGCAGGTCCTCCATGTCCTCAGTGGTGGCAATGGAGCTCAGAGTGTGGCGCCCGTGGCCGAACAGGAGGTGACGGAGTGGAGCATCAATGGGGGACGTATACGGAGAGAGGAGGGAGCGCTCAATCTGAAACATACAGAATCATTTTCATGTAAACAGGAAGTGACATTCAAGGAAAGTAATTAAGTCGTTAACCTCTTAAGCCCCAGCCACTTTTCTACAAAAATCACATACCAATAACAACGTTTTTCTAAGCTTCTAGATGGCAAATTTTTGTTCAGATTGAAGTAGGACCTTAGTGGTTACAGATGACATTTTGGAAATGTATGATACAGAATGACAATAAATCATGTTTTAAATACAGTAATCTGTAGTCTGCCTAAAGAAAAAGAAAAAACACTGGACATTAACATCAAATATAACACCAATTATCATTATCGAAGCCTATAAAAGCAGAAATAATTGAAGTAGTGTATGGACAACTGCAGCAAGTTTGGTGATAACATAACTGTGCCAAAGTTTTCCACAAGTTTGTAACTGTAATATGTCAGTCAAATTGATTCCAATCAATGTTAGTGTTAAGTTTGATCACAAGATGTTGTAATTTTGGCTTGAAATAAACATATCTATTTTTATTCAGGTTTTTGCGGTGCCATGCGTAGTGCTAATTTTGGTTCCACTCTTAGGTGGCGTTACACACGAGTGTTATTCAGCAGTGCTTTGACCAATCAGAATGATTGACACTGCGTTGTAAAGCTGAGAGCCTGTAGAAATTAGTGATATCAAACACTATGGGGGTGGTTTTAACCCTGGCCAATCAGAGCTGGGTAAATGAGGGGTCAGCCATTTTACACACCGTGTGCTCCTTAGCCAAATACCGCCATTACACACATCTGAGCACTTCTTAGTCAAGAAATCTGTCTGACTACACGATTAAGATTTACCAAATTATGGAGTTTTCTGCACATTGGAGCAACTTTTAATAAGAAAATAGGGGTGTGTATTGCCTGGCATCTGGCAATGTGGCTTTTAAACCAACTTCGACTTTAGTGCAACTTAACTGAGGTATATGCCCAGAACAACAAATAAATGCAGAAAGTAAGTACTGTTATAGATTTTATTGAAAAAAACACAAGCTACTCAAGATGCCCAGGTTTCAGTGCACTTCTTTCTGCAGTTACAATGTCTCCTGCAGTGGAAAAGACTTGCCTTGTTAAATAAAGGTAAAAAAATATATCTTTTTTAATTAAAAAAAAAAAAAATCGATATGGATCCATTTTGAATCGATTGGAGAATCGTAAGACGTAATATCGCGATATATTGTCGAATCAATTTTTCCCCCCCAACACCCCTAGAAACAACAAAGGTAAGACACCATCTGTCATCATGGCGGACTTTTTCCGTTGTGTATTTCCTGATTTTGTGGGGTTTTGGTACGTAACATACGGCTGATGCGTGTGCGAGTGCCTGGATGTACAAGCTGAACGCACACAGAGTTGTTTAGAGAGAGTTGGCTGTGAGCGATAACCCACGGAGGAGATGGAAGTAGCCACAGACTGTTTATAATAAAAATATACTAAATGAGTAAAATAAAACAAAACTAAATCATACCCGTCAAGTTTTGGATTTGGAAATAAGGGAAATTTTCTGGTGCCCACTACCAGCCGTCCCACCCGCCCAACCAAGCTCCAGTATCTCTTATATTTTAAGGCAGGTGTACAAAAAAATCTAAAATACCCACTTGTCAACCACTTATTAAATACAATTATGTGATTACAATCTGGTACGCTGACCCTTTATTAACATTGAAATGCTGTGAACATTCCTACTAGGGCTGGGTGATAAGGACCAAAACTCATCTCTCAATATATTTTCTCAAAATGGTGATATATGATGTAAATCTTAGATCATTTTATCAAATAAAGTCTGACCAAAAGACAATTCTGTGTTAAAATTGCTGATGCAAAATGCCACAGAGGCGCATTTATTAACAAACAGCTGATCAATACAGTATGTGCACTCATTAATCATCTGAGCTTTACTTGTTGTTCTGAGAAGTAAAAGCAGCGACTCCTAAAACTAGTATTTTAATACATAAAAATGATAAAACAGCCTAAATTAAAACATAAATGTGTATATGAAGCACATGTGTTTATTTAATATACTTACAGTTTATATATAAGTCAACATGTTGCATATTTACTGTTAATTTCACATTGCTCGTCACTATATATTTTCTTTTAATTTCTCATGCTCACTCGTGGTTCTCTGGTATTCACTAATGACTTAGATATTTATTACAGACTTTACATTAACACTTTTTTTTAAAGCAGTGTATATTTGTGATTGGCTGATTTTTCATGGTGACTTATGTGTTCCTTCCGCTGTGGGAGACGCTAAAATCTCACTTATTAATCTAACTGAACGTGTAACTGTGTCCCATCCTGCTGCTCTTTAGGAAGATAAACTCACATTTCACAACATATTTACACCAGTTCTTTGTTTTTTTCACTGGAACGTCTTCATCCATCATCTCTTTTCTGAGCTGTTTCCGGGTTTGTTGCCGCTGTCAGCACTAATCTCGCGAGAACTGTCACTCAGGCCATTTCAGGTGCAGTTCTTGAGAGGCTAGTGACGGAATTCAGTTTAGTAAGGCATCTTTTAATTATTATTACTTTAAAATACGGGATATTTACGGGAAAAGGGGGTAAAATACGGGAGATTCCCAGCCAAAACGGGATACTTGACAGGTAACTAAATATTTATACAAAAAGGCTCAAAAAAACAAAATAATTCTAAAGGACACATTACAGAAATTTACACCAAACAAAAATGACTCAAAATGCACAAAGCTAAATATTTATACAAAAAATACACAAAAGAATCACACGACAATGGCAACAAAAAAACAATTCTTAAAAATATGCACAAAAAGACAAAAGATACGCGACTCCAAAAAACAAGCACCAAACGAAAAAAAAAAAACAATATAGTAAAAAAAAAAAAAAAACACTTATGCACATGTCCCATAGAATTAAACCAGGGAAATCACACTATTTTACTTTGCACCCACAAATAAATCCCTTTATAACACTACAGAGTATGTACACCTCTTTGTAAATCCAACCTTCAAACACCTACTCATTTGGCTATAATTGACAACTCTACTTAAGCTCCTCCCACTATATGAATACATACTTCTGACGGGCACTTTACTAGTTGTATCAATTTTTGAATCAAGAATCGATTTTGAATCGAATTGTGACCCTAAGTATCGGAATCAAATCGTAAGACACCCAAATATTCACATCACTAGCGAAATGTATATCAGTGGATTCAACTCGGCCTGTAGTTTCACATAGGTTATAGAGCTTTGTTTATTTTGTGACGTATAGGCTGAGTTTGTGGAGGTGTCGACTTTTCCCTTTTGACATAATGTCCTGGTGTGTGTGCTGTGGTCTTTTGTTCTAAATGTGGGTTGGCTACAGTTTTAGCTTCTATAGTTTCTTAGGATTACAGAGGTATAAAATGGCCAAGTTTACATGGGAGCTTTAATTCCTCTTTAAAGCGGAATAAAAGTTAATTCATAAAGCTAATTTAATTTCAAATTAAATTTAAACCCGAATTAAGTGGCTGGTTCATTCCATTTTTATTTACTAATAAGATAATTCCTCTTTATTGTTAACACTTAACTTGGTTAAATCGATTTGAGTTAATTTGGGTCGTTTTGCGCTTGCAGCGATAACACACTGGTGACGACATAATCCAAGATGGTGGCAGCCCAGACTCCAGCCAAGACTATTTAATAAGAGCCTTAAAAGACATGGATATAATGAAAAGAATGGATGGACGGAGGCATAAACATGTGGACTTTTACACACTTATTTAACACACATGGACCTCGGCGACAGGCTTCACCAGACGGCTGGCACTAGGACCCAGAGGCAGAGTAAACGTGTCCCCGTACTGCATTCCCAGGCTGTAATATCACCAGTTTATTATTTTACCAGTTAGAGCTACTGTCTTTACCAGGGAGCAACTATTTATTCCTGGTGATTGTTTTCCGGAGTTTTACCAGTGATTAGTTTCCATCTCCTTTTGCCCCACAGTCCCAAACTGAAACCGTGTTATTGTTGAGCTGCTGCTACAAAACTACAATCAAAATAAAAGTGAAAACAGTTCTCATGTGTGGTCTTCTGTGTTATAGCCAACAATAAAATGTTTGTGTTTTTCCTGATAGACATGAAACGTCCAATCAGAGCCTTCTCAACCCCCAGGCCTAAAGCAGAATAAACCGGTTTTCCATGTAAACCTCAGTTCGGAAATTAGTATTTCCATGTAAACATGTAACCGTGGCCAATGTGTGATTTCATTCATTTTTTACAACATTTAGACCCGTGAGAGTGGCAAAAGCTGGAGCTGCCCCCACTGGTGGGTCCTTTGAGGCTGAAGAGATTAAGATGTTTGGTATAGTTTCTGTTTAATAAACAGTAAAGGATCTGAACAGGAAAAGATGATGAAAACACAGGAAGTGATACAGAAATATGTAAACTGAGATGTAATTTGGGAACTCCAAACCCTGTAAAGCATAACTTTGTATTAAATCAGGTCATTTCTATTCAAATGTAGCTCGCACCTAAAATGAGTTGATATTTGGAACAAAAAACGACAAACCAATCTCTTGAATGTTTGATATAAATCCCTACAGAAGGTGTGATTGTGAACTTACTGTCATGAGGCGCTGGTTAATGAGTCGACACCCCTCCCTGTCGTTCATGTCAGAGTTGATGATGTCATTGTTGATGCTGTCAGCAGCTCGACTGAAGGATCCACGTGCTCGGTTCAACCAGTGAGGTCCGACTCCTTTCAGACGAGACGACTGGAAACACATTAGAGAGAAATTAGAATGAGATCACAGTGGATTGATTAATTGATTAGTTATTAGTGAGACGGACCACTGAGAGCTGATTAACGCGCCGGTAAACCTGGACCACGGCTTTAGTGATGACGCCTTTGTAACGAGACACATCAAAGCTCAGCAGGTGGTCGTGGATCAAACGCAGAGACATGCGAGCAGCGAACTGAGCCGCGACAGACGCCATCTGAGCCACGCTTTGATCGGTTTGGAATTGCAGGTGTTCCATGTTGTCGAGATCAGTGTTGTAGTAGGTGTAGAACTCTTTCTAATAGATACACAACAAAACCAGCTCATCACAACGCCAAGAGTTCACACATTATTAGTCCATGGTCATAAATGAATAAAGTCCCTTTTCAGAATCTGGACCATTGATTTCCATTGGTTTTAAAATAAAGTAAAAATAAGGTGAAGAAGACTCACATTGGGAGAGATGAAATGAAAGGAGACGGACGGGATCCCAGAAAAGGCCAAGAATGGATAGGCAGGGTCCTCCATCTTCATTGGTCTTAGTCTACACACACACACGCAGGAAGTAGTTATATTTAAGACTTTTTAATACCGCCCAAAGAAAATTTAAAACCAAACTTATGATGGAAATACAGACCAAAGGGAAAATGTATTATTTTATAATTAAAGGCATTGATGTCAGTTAAGTGAGGAAAAATTTAAATCAGTTCAAGAAAATTCAAATGTGTTTATTAATGTAGAAAGAGAAGAAAAATAAACATTGTCCTAAATGATGTTTATTGTAACAATTCTCACAACATTTATTATCACTGGATGAAAACTATAGTGAATGAATGAAAACTATCAAAAGACTACTTTTGTTGCATGGAAGGCGGGACAAGCAGGCAAGTGACTCATTAATCACGTTAAATCTTTTTGTTTATATTTACCGATATTAATACCATCCCATCAGATTCATAATATGCTGACTAATGCTTTATATTGGGGTGCTCAACCTTTTTCCAGCTCAGAGCTACTTCTACCAAACAGCTCTTCACAATCTACTGTGTTGGGGGTTATAATTGCAGTAACACTTAAAAACTGATTAAGATTGGAATATTAAAAAAAATAAATTTAAGTATACCTTCACAATTGACACATTGGGTGCCCCTGCTTTATATTTTAGTCAGCTCCATCTGTTACAGATTTAGTCGACTAAAATCTTGTCATTTAGTCAACTCAAACTAGACTAACTCAAATAGCCTTGATGATTAAAACCAAATTGTATTTTCTCAAAAGGCCACAATTAAAAGTAAATCAAAATTTGCAGTAAAAATTAACACTAGCTAAAGCTCAGTTTTTAACTTTTCTTAACTTTATTGGATTTTCTCCACTTTTAAATCAGTCTTAATTTTGTCAGATTACAGCTTTCGTCAATTACACTTTATTCTGTGACGAGAAAATCTATTCAAGACGACATCACAGTTCATTACCATGTGATATGAAAAGTGACCTAACAGATGACGATCCTCAATGACTTGATTGTTCTTTGTTTTAACAAATCAATCATCCTAAATCAAATTTAAACTCACGAGTGAGGATTTATTCTTGTAGGTTGTAAGTCAATGGTTCAAATACATAGAAAATAACATAATTATGTATACATTTGAACTAAAAACTAAAATAAAAATCATAATTTCTTGTCTAAACTATCAGTTCTTTGAATGCTTGAGTCTTACTTACACAGCAGATTCCCAGTCAGACCCCGCCCCCTCATAAAGTGTTCCAGAACTAAAGGGACTCTGGACCTGCGGGCGCACACAAACAGTCAGAACCAGAATGAGTCAGCAGATGTGCACATGGCGTGGAAACATCACCTCCTTCATGGTGTTCTTCAGCAGCGTGTAGAGTAGAGGACTCGCAGACGCCATGAAGCCTCCACGACCTTCAAATCACACAGTCAGCTGACACGTGCACGAGCAGACACACATGTACGTGTCAGTATACGTACCCATGACCGCTCCATCCAAACTAATGTAGCTCACAACACTTTTTCCAATAGACGTCATATGAGCCTGTAAATACATTTAAACACGTTAGCATAACAGACTACGGATGGGCGATAGACTTAAAAAAAAAAACGCATTTATCATTTCTATTGTTGGATGACATTCTTACCGGTGAAAATGTTTAACGATATATATCTTGAACGATAACATATCGCACATTGTTATTGCAGAGTACTCTTTACTTCAAGTAATCCAGTACTCACCTCCAGCCACTCAGTGGCACCAACATTCCCAAACTCTCCAGCACTCCAGCTAGCAAACACCAGGCTCCTCCTTGGACGGAAATCATCTGCAGAACAATGTACATTAATTGAGTGAATATCAGCTTTTTTCTTATTTTAAATCCGTCATTATGTGCACAGTCTGAACATTTACATTAATAAAATGCTTTAAAGCAGCGTAAGGCCGTGAATTTCCCAGCATTGTGGAAAACACAATTCACGTTCTAAAATGGAAAAATAAGTACGACCCGTTCTTTTAACCCTCTTTATTGAAAGGGATTCTCCACTTTTTTCATACATTTGGCCTAAAATCTATGAAAGTTTTTCTGGGTGGGAGTCCTTCAACAACCTGATTACTCGCCAACTTCAGCCACGAGAGCGTGTCAATGCGCTGTTTAACGGGGGAAGCAAAGGTACCTTAGGACAGCTCCTCTTCTACTACCAAACCACAGAGATGGAACCGTCATCCCCTGTGATCACAGATTTGCAAACACTAAAGGCATGGAAAAGGTGACAATCCATTGTAGGGGGCTCCTGCTCCAGATATTTTTTTGATTTTAACACAAACTTTAACACTAAAGAGTACAATAAGGCAAAAGACACCGTTTTCTTTAAGAAATAAACAAAATGTATCCATGTCACTTAACATTTGTACAGTTATTCACTTTGTTTAAAAAAGGGGCATAGGGCACTATAAAATAATTTTTTCCAAAGTCCTTTTATTTTTTTTCAAATTCTTGGTTTTCCACATTTCCTCTTTTTAAAAGAAATATTTTCAGAAAATATTGGTTTTCAACTTTTGTTAATAAACAAAATGAATTAAAAAAACATGTATTTCACAGAAATGCATGTCAAAATAAGTGTAATTTAAAACCACGTGTAACCTCCAATTGAAAGGTAGCTATAGATTGTACTGACATGGGTTATTTTTACTGCTCCTTTTTATCTATTTATAATATGTCAAAGATTGATTAATGACAGCAGCATTAATGTCACCCAATTTCACCTCAGGGATCAATGATTTACTGGAACTGAGCAGGTTTACTAAGTTTTGATGAATTTAATTAAAAAAAAAAAAAAAAAAACTGTTTTAAATGATCTTCATGATATTATTCCAGATGATTAGACAAATATAGACACAAGATGCAGGTATTTCACCACTCAGGGCCAGAATATTAGAAGCTATCAAGTTATCATGAACAGACAGTGTTTTAGACGCTACAATCACATCCACAACTTGTTCCCACAGATCTTCTGTAGCACTGAGGAGATGTTCATATTAAACATTCTGAGTAGGTAAAGCTGACAGAGGCTGCAAGCCCCTCCCTCCCTTCCCATTTGTAGCTTCACCAGAAAAGGGTGTCGCTTCACAGACACTAAAGTTAAGCAGGAGCTGCTTTAGTCGGTGTTGTGGGTGATTGATTCGACAGGTGTTTAGTTCTGGAACAGGAGGGGTGCGGGGCGGGGGAATTAATGAATGGCCCCTTCATGAGGACAGCGTTTAATTCATATTGTTACTTTCAGTGTATTAAATATGTATTGGTCGATTAATGATTCCTTATTGTGAAACATATAGGTCCCTACATACCTGAAAAAGTCTGCGCGTTTTCGTTTCCGTACAGAGCGCTGAGGGCTATGCGCGCACATATTAGTCCACCGCGGAGTAACATGCAAAAATTCCATAAGTTTGTGTATGGTGGATATATGTATGGAATGGATCTAGCCTCCAGTGTGCAAGGAGCGGCAAACAGCCTATGACGACGACAGTGTGGCTAAGGGGTTAGCATTGTGGCTAAGGGGTTAGCATATCACCTTTCTCCACCATAGTTTTAAACGTCTCTGCCAGCTCCATCAGTATAGATGTTCCCACGTTGGCCTTGGTGTAGCCTCTCCCCCAGGCATCTCTCTGGGCTCCCAGAACTACGTAGTGATCTACAGGAGAAAACATGGAAACCTTATAGAAACTTAGTGTACACACTGAGCTAACAACGCTAATGTGGGTTCTCACCAGGTTCAATGAATCCTTTGATCACTCCAAACACGTTATGGATCTCTGTGTTCACCAACACGTTGTTCACCTCCACAGTGACGTTCTCAGTTCCTCCCAGTTTGTAGCTCGACTTAAACTGGCCTTTAAAGTCAGGATCTGGTTCAGGACCAGTCATATTACTGAAAAACCAAAGAGTAGACTAAACATCACATTTCACAAATCTGGTCAAAAGTTACATAAAAACAAATGTCTTTCTGAGATCGTAACATTAAACAAACGCCTACAAAGAAAGTAATAATGAGAACCTAAAAATGAAGCAGAAATAAAAAGATTACACTTCATTAGATATGGAGCGGGAACAAACAATGATTTAAAATGACAAAAATATATACATTTTTTGGTTTTCTTAAGCTTTTTGCCACATAATTATTTATTTTACTGATTAACTACTGAGTCATTAACACTTTAAAATGTTGTATTCATGTTAGTTTTAATTATTCATGTAATATTTTATTGCATTATGAAATATGTCATTTGTTCTTTGTTAGTTTATTTCATACATGACGAATCAAAGCATTAATACAGGGTTATTAGTTTTGTCATTTGACTACGTCTGTAGTTTTGATGTTTTCTGTTTTTAGTCTTTTTTTGTGTTTTAGTAGTCTGTATGTATGTTTGTTGTGTATTTTTCCATCATTTTTGTCAATGTTTTCTGTATTTCCCTGTCTTTTTGTATAATTTGGGCCGCCAGTTGCCTATGTCTGGTTTACAGTCTGCAGGGAGTCGTACCTCAGGAGAGCCTTGGCCATGTTTCCAGTGATGGTCTGAGCTGGGATTGTGGGAAGTCCAGAAGACTTGGCCGGGGGGAACTGGGTGTGGTTGAAGGAGGGGAACCCTGGAGTGTAGGGGTCACCAAAGCCCATGTGAACCTGAAGGACATAACCTTAGGTCACATTAAGAACAGCACATAGTTGCTTTAGACAACTGTTGGTTGTAAACGTACGTGCCCATAGAGCTCAGTGTCTGTTCGAAAGTCGTAATCCGACTCATCAGGATAGATGAGGACCGCAGACACACCACGGGAGGAAGCACTGTCCACCTGGAGGATGAGGCAGGAAAAGATTAATTAATTACTGCTTATTCTACACCGTATTTACACATATAGCCTAAAATATTGAAAATGTCCTTATTAGTAGATCTATGTCCAACAAAACACATTTTGCACCATAATCTTTTAATATCATTTTAAAAATGAGACTACATTACAGTTTGAGCCTGTGTTCCTCCATCTTGAAATCACATGATTGATGATGTCACATGGCCCCACTGCCTGTAAACATCCCATTGTTTTCTATTGGAGTGTTTTATTTAGCAGCTTTTTACATATTTCTTTCCTCCTTGCTCTTAGAGAAGATGGACACTTTTTCCTTCGCTCCCTCCATTTTCCCCAGCTTGCTGCTCTTTGTCTTGTGTTTGTCTCAGTAAACAGGCTTATGCTCACACGAACACTGTCACTCCCACATTTTACACACAACCCATTTTTTCACCGTCTCCTCTGGCCCCAACCCCTCCGTCCCTGCAGATGGCAGCAGGAGGCGAGACCGTAAGGGCAGCGCCATCCTGTGGTTGACCTGCAAACTACCCATCCTAAAGACCCAACCTTTGTGCTAACGTGCCGTTGTATTGAATTGAATGTTGGGTTTGTCGCAACGTTTGCCGAGGAGTTTTTTCATGATCCCAAACTCCGCCCCCACTACAAGGGCAGAGTTTGGTTTTGCCTTTTTTTTTTTAGCTTCATACCTATTGTAGGAAAGCCCTGTTATATAAGTGTTTAGTTTCACTTTCAGTTATGTTGTTACTAGCCCTTTAAGGGGAACATATTTTGGCAGAGTTCTTCCTGCTGCATGCATGAGCAGAGTGTGTTGCATGTTGACCAGCTGCAGTGCTGCATGTGTGTGTTTCTCTCCTGTTCCATGGAAGATGTGTGTACATGAGAAATGTAAGTAATGGCTGATTCATGTTGAGGTTCGGGGCCTCTACAGGGTGCGCGGAATAGAGCCGGCGACACTATGGGAGTGTGACTCCGGTTAGAGAGTCACGGAGGCAGTTCTGGATTTATAAAGGCTTTAATTGGAAGAACGTGGTTCTGTAAACACAATGCAGCAGTATAAAGCATATCAGTAATTT
This sequence comes from Gouania willdenowi, assembly GCF_900634775.1. Lineage (NCBI taxonomy): Eukaryota > Metazoa > Chordata > Actinopteri > Blenniiformes > Gobiesocidae > Gouania > Gouania willdenowi. The sequence goes on along the minus strand of NC_041063.1, from coordinate 7,850,152 downwards.
AACACATATATGAATAAAGCTGCATAAGTATTAACACACACTGTTCCATATTTATCATCTAAGAAACAGCCCTGCTGCTGGCTGCTCCACAGTTCTCCCATTCCTATTTTCCCATAATACATGTGATTATCTTCAATTTCAGTTACATTCCGACCAAGAAACATAAATTTCCCCTCGGGGATTAATGAAGTATATCAATTTAGCAGTTTTTTTTTTAGATGATTTAGTAGAGTGCTGTTAAATTATCTAAAAATCAGGCTGAATGTTTCACTTCAATAGAAAACAATGGGATGTTTACAAGCAGTGGGGCCCTGTGACATCATCAATCACGTGATTTCAAGATGGAGGAACACAGGCTCCAAGACTGTAAAGTAATTCCATTTTTAATTAAACCAATATGGTGCATAATGTGTTTTGTTTAACATAGATCTACTAATGAGGACATTTCAAAGATTTTAGAACATTTGTAAAAAAAAAAAAAAAAAAAAAGTGACACTTTTAATGTGTGTGATGGTGATTAATAAGGTAATTAATCTGACCAATACCTGCTCTGCAAAGCTCATGTTTCCAGCCCGAAGCAGCAGCACTGAGTTTTTTAACTCCACGTTCTTCCTCTGCACCGTGTCCAAGTCCTTCTTAGAGCCGTAGTTACCGTACACAAGTTTACCCTGTCACACAAACACACACTGTTCACACAAACGGCAAAGCTAGGACAGGTTCTTCATGTAGGGCCTCGGGATGGGCGATATTGACAAAAAAAAAAAAAAAAAAAAAAAAAAAAAAAAAAAAAAAAAAAAATGTATCCAGATAATTTCTAGTATTTATCACGATAAGGATAAAAATCACGATGAATGAAAATTATAAATAAAAAATTCACAACTTAGTGTAAACACAAATAGATCTGAATACATCAACAATAGACACATTTAAAAAGGCTACAAGCGTGTGTCCTGTAACCATCACTGATTGGGCAGCAGCCCAGGAAGGCGGTTCTTGCGGATTCTGATTGGTGAACATATATACTGCTGTAGTGAAAACCTCAATAGATGTGATTAAGGTTAATCATTCAGCATTAATTCACGCTCAGGACCGGATTTTTTAATATCTGACCTTTTTTTTCTCCATCAAAATAAATGTCAGGCCCCAACATGACATGGAGCTCTCTCACATACATTTACACAATATTTTTCACCACGTGACGAGTCAAATTTTCTAGACATCAACTCACCAATGTCCAATCCACCCATAATCCCATTTAAAATCTCTTGATATGTGTAATGGATCGACTAGTGAACATGTTATCCTTTGACTGAGAATGAAGTTTCCTGCTGAATGTTAGCATTGTGGCTAATTTCACCCTTTGCGACATAATCATGTAATTTCAGATGCAAATCATTCGATGCATATAAATATCAAATCAATAACAGTCGGCGACTATTAACCCTTAATTTATCATGTTTGGTATGATTTCAGAAAGTTTGATAGCGGTAAAGTATGTTTTGTAAACATTCTGTAAATAATAATGTTCCTCCACAACCTTTCTATGTGAAATACTCAGTACTCATTGTAAAACCCCACTTACCAATATATTTTTTTTCTGTACTGTTATCTTGACTAATACCCATTATTTATTTTATATTTTAGGTTTAATTTTTCCTGTCTATTTGTATTTAGCTTTCTTGTTTGCTTGCTCTTTGTGTCTTTGGCTGCTGTACAGTTTGAATTTCCTTTCTGTGGGATAAAATAAAAGATAATTTAATCTAATCTAAAACAGGGAAAGATGAAACAAACAAGTGTAACCTGATGTAGAAACAAGTAATCAGAGGGTCTACTAATGGTTGTGATTGTTATGGATTTAAGGACATCTCTGTCAAACTCTTGGCTGATTTTAAAACGACTCAGAGGAATTTAGAGGCTCTTTATTGGACTCACCTGGACTTTCCCAGTAGCGCTGTAGGCCAGGTAACCCTTAGGCTGGAATTCCTCTGATCCAAACGTCACACGGTTTTTATTCACACTGAAAAGAAACAATGACTGTTACAAAAAATAAGTTCTGTGATAATATTACATCATAGAAGTTTAATGTGCCTTTAATTTGACTTTTACGCACACCTGTACCACATTTTTATTTTGTATAATTTTGGCAATCTTGATCAAATAAATCTAATCTAAAGACACCAAACCAGTATTAATTTTGACAATTTTAATTTAGTTTAAATCTTTTGACTAAAATTCTTTTTAGTTTTAGTCAAGATTTAGTCATCTGATTTGTTTTAAATTTAGTCGACTAAAATACCAAGCAAGTTTTAGTCGACCAAATCAACAGATTTACTGGACATTTTTTTACCGCTGGCATAGGAAACAAACAAAACATACTGTAATTTGTGTGTATATTAGAGGGGATAAACCATTATTTTTTAAACGATTAATCTAGCGAATATTTCATCGATGCATCAATTAATCTAACAATTCATTTTTATCTATTTCAGGCTCAGTAATTGTGATTAATTGTAATTCAACTTTAGTAATTTAATTGTAATTGATTTTCTGAGGATAAAAATAATTGTAGTTGTAAAAACTGTAGGTCACAGGAGTTAAAAACTAATTGAACATTGGTAATGGAAGACTTAACTGTAAGTGAAAAATGTAATTGAACCCAACCCTGGACCCCCCCCACACACACACGCAGACAGACAGACGTTTGTTCTGCTGCAGCACTGACCTGTCTGTAGTCTGTAGCTGAACGTAGTGGATGTCAGTCCATGGATCCATCTCCAGACTTCTGAAGGTGTCGTAGATGCTTTCAGCTTGTTTTTTATCCTCTTCTCCTCCAGCTGATCGATTGGGAACGTTATATTTCCTGCACCACAAACACAGGAATGTTGCAAATCATTGTAATTATTTATACAAAATAGATTAAAACTATTTAAACTTTGACTGCTTATATTTTACATTTTTATCTCACCATAAAAACTGTTCAGCTCGTCTTGCTAGTCATCAGCTGTATTCATTTATAGTTAATTGCTCATTTTGACATCATGTATTAACACAATGGACTTAAAAATCACAAAAACAACAAATCAGAGTAGAAAAAAAAAAAAAAAAAGGTATTTTTACTGTGAAAACCACAAATATGTTTACCACGATTTAATGAATGGGAATGCAAATATAAAAGTGTAATAAAAAAAAAAAAGTACTGGTACAAGTTCACAAAAACTTTAAATGCAACAATTTACATAAAGCAGACCTAATGATAAATACTATAAAATGTGCCCAACAATCCTCAATCACAAACATTAAACAGTGTATTAACACTGTTTATTAAATGTCCTAATTCTAATTTAGTCTTCTACTTTGTCTTGAATCATATTTTGGTACTTTCAGAGTTTCTGTACAGTATATATCCTGCAGTCTTTCTAAATCAAGTTGTAGAACAAATCTTGATTTTTCAAACAATTCCACCAAATGACCCTATAATTGACAAAAATTGGTCACAAAAATCAAAGTATTAAGTTTAAGTGCAAATTTGGGCCACAAAGCATTATATAATTTTTTAAGAAATAAACCTGACACTAACACTTGTTTAGGATGTTTAAGCATCTGTGTTCAGGAAGAACAGATTCAACACTAAATGCATTTCCAAGTTCAAAAAAACAAACAAAAAAAAAAAAAACAAAAAAGAAAAACAGAAAATGCCTTAGAGCCATCTATACCGTTTGTTTCTGCACCAAATGTGACAAAAACGATGAGGGAAAAGTGCAGCGTATTTAATCTATCATAACTATTGTTCTACTTGGTCAATTAAGATAATTTAAGAACCCATATATAGTTTTAAGTCGTCACTTTTAACACTAGTTAAAATGGACTGAGGCTGCATCTGGCTGCTGTGCCAGGGTTCATACAGCTTTAGTCAAATTAAAGAGACTTTTTATTGCCATTAACACAGTAAACTCACAATAGGGAAAAAAAACACCACAATAATTACATAGGATTAGGGTACTTTTTATCTAGCGTCTAGTGCAAATGTGCAACTAGCAGCCCCCCCCCCCCCAAAGTAAACACAAAATGACAGTAAACAAATAACTAAAAAAAAAATAATCAAAATCACTTTAAAAAAAACACAAGATGACCACAAAAATCTATAAAACAATTGAAAATCTTTGTTGGACAGGCAATGTTTATACATTTTTTTTAAGAGGAAGTATTCCATTTATTTTGAAATGTGAGACTAATTACAATGACAAAAATCATACCTATGTGTTAAAATTTAAGTCTTTTGAAACATTGATTTAAGACTATTTTAATGACAATTAAGGAATTATTTTGAGATTTATTAATTTAACACCTTTTCAGACTTTTTAAGGCTCCACGGGAACCCTGTGTGCTGTATTAAACTGGTCATGTGATCGACTCCTGAGGGTCAAGATCACAGAGTTGGTGAGTGCACGTGAAACATACTGCAGAGCTTCTTCTAAACCCTTGCTGGTGAGTTTCTGTTCCAGGAGTGTGGTGAGGCTGTTCCAGTCGTGTTGAACATTTGGAGCAGCAGCAGCAGCAGCTGGTTCAGGTTGTTGCGTGGCTTCTTCAGCTTGTGCAGCAGTGGTGCAGCCGGCCGTAGACGGCCTGAGTAAGCCCACCGTGCATCCTAAAAACAGCAAAATTTACAGCTAGTTAGCTAGTTCCTGGTTCATATCAAATGCAGTCTTTGATTTCTGCTACATTTTTAGGTTCTCATTATTACGTTTTGTTTAGCATTAATGATCTTTATTGTAAAGGAAAAAAGCTTTGGAAGAAGATTGACATAAAATTCAAAATCTCCTCCCGTTTGTCACGTCCCCACCCTTTCATTCCACCGTTTCCCACCAGGGGGCGCACCCCACACTTTGAGAAGCACTGGCCTAAAGAGATTATGAGCTAGCCTAAGGACTGAGACAACGCTATCAGTGTGTTTCCAACATTAATTAAATGACAAACACATTCTTGTGTTTTACGCACCAATTAAAAATGCAATCAGAACGCCCAGCACCACCATCATGATGAAACGTCGACTGTGACGCAGCATCACTGGTCTGAAGGTTGGAGAGCCTCCATCCTCCGCCTCGGTGCTGTCCTCAGCCAGCTGCACCTCAGCGTGTCCCTCTCCATCCTCGGTGGGCTGCAGAGAAAACCTGCTGTAACGCTCACTGTTCATCTAGAAACAAAACAACGCACACAGACAGGTCAGAGTGTTAAGAAAAGACCAAATATTTAAATCATTTAAAACCTTGTAATAGTAAAAAAAAAAAAAAAAAAAACTAACTCACCACACCATGAAACATCTGGTTTATTCTCTCCATTGTTGCTGCTGCTGTGATTAAAGAAGAATGAGAGGAGGTAAAGTTACACAGGTAATGAAAGCAGGGGGCAGAGCCTAACCATCACAACAATGGTCAGAATGGAGAAATGTCACAAATCAACTAGTGAAGCAGTGAGCTGTGATCAGGAAGTGTTTCATATTTGTGCTTTCTATGTTATAAGCCAACACTTCACTTTTGAATCCACAATTATTACAAAGTTACAGTGGGAGAAATACACTTGTTTAATTATTTTCATTTTATTCCAAAAATACCACTTGCCTTTTTTTCTCTTCTTATTCATCAGTGTCTTTACATTCCTTATGTTCACAGAGTTACTATAAGTTCAGCATTAATCTTTATATGGTGATTATACAAGGCATTAGGTCTGCACGATTATGTGCAAAATGATTAGTATTATTTGGATCAATATTGTTTTCATACTTAATCCTGTTAGGAATAAGTCTATTTTTATTTAACTTCTTTTTAAACAAATACATGAACAGTTCAGGAGTGCAAAAGAAAAGAATTAAACAAGAATAATGTATTTAATTGTTTGTTTAACAGGGACAATGTACATTAATATCCATACAGAAAATGTACCAGATTTATTTTTATTTTTCATCTGTAGTCCCTGGACAGAACGTTCAGAAGTCACCCTAAAAAAACTAATTACAGGAAATATACAATAAAATATAGAGTGAAAAATGTAACTACATAACATCACACTTATTTACATATTAATGATAAATACTATAACATGTACCCAAGAATCCTCTTTCGTAAACATTCAACAGCGTGTTGACACTGTTAATTACATTTCCTTATTCAAATTTAGTAATGTTCTGCTTCTTTGTCTAGAATCACATTTTGATACTTTAAGATTTTACGTTTATGATCATTAACAGTATATACCCTGCAGACTTTAATAAAATTGTGGAAGAACTCTTGATTTTTTAAACAAACAAATCCACAAAAATGTTAGATTTAACATCTCAGAGCTACAGAAGATAGGATAATTTAAATTAGGTTCATTTAAACTAAGTTGATCAAAACTTATTCAATAAATCGGATCAGATTCAGTAAACCATTGATCCCTGAGAGGAAATTAGGTGACATTAATGCATTTCTCATACATCTTTATATGACAAATAATCAAAAAGGAGCAGTCAGAAAAATCCATGTCACTACAACTTATGTCTACCTTTTAATTGTGTGTACTTTATTTTTTAGATACATTTTTGTTTAATTATGAATTGTTTTTATTTATTAGTATTTATTTGGTTTCCTCACAGGAGTTAAAAACTGATATTCTCTGAAAAAAATGATGAATACATATTTCTAAAAAAACAAAATTTTAAAAATTAAAGTGGAAAAAACAGAATCAATAAATCGGGAATTTGGAAAAAAAATAACAGATTTTATAGGGCCATAATGAACTTTACACAAAGTGTCTGTTCAGGAAGAAAAGATTTAACACAATCATTTCCTGATAACGTCAAGACTTCCAGTAGACTTCATTGTACGCACACTTTCAGCATGCGTGTGTGTATAATTATAATTTCTGTACTTTTTGTGTTTGTTTAGACTGCAAAAACAACATTTAAATCAAATTCAAATTCTTAGTGCAGTTTTATTTATTAATTTTTTTAATATGCCACTCTTTGCTTTTCTGACCCCTCGAGGATAAATAGAGGCAAACTTTTGAAAAAGAATCAGAAAAAAAAAAAAACAAAAAAAACTGTATTTACGATTTTGGAATCACTTGATTGAAACTTAAAAAGCAGAAATTTCTGTTTTAATACACATCCTTTGTTACTAAAGGTTCATCTCCCACATATCCACACGTTTAAAAAAAAAAAAAAAGTCTTCTCTCTTACTGATACAGGAAATAAGGATTATTCCATACAGGCAGTGAGCTAAATTAAGCTTCATTCTAACTGTAATAATAATAAACACTCAGCCTATTGAAAGCAATGAGGAAACTGATCTCTATCTTCCAGTAACATCCGTGACCTCCACCTTGTTTTTCCATCACTAAACCACAAAGAACACGAGACGCTCTGCAGCTTTCCTTTCCACAACACGCATTATCTTCAGTTTATGTGTCATTAACAAACATGTCAGAGACAAAAAACCCAGCAGGTGCTCCAAGGCGTGGCAGTTTGACGGTTAATAAAAGAGGAGGAAGAGCTACAAACTGAATCAAAGGTTACAGAAAACAGTGAAAGAAAAGACTCTCGTTACATAATGAGACCGAGGTTGGGAAAGCACCGACCGTTACTGTGAAGTAAACGATTAAAGGTGATTACAGCACCATGAGGTAAATGTCACATTTCTATAGTTGGCTTTGGATCTGAAGTTATCTCAAACATTAAAAAACACTGGAAGAAATGAAAACCTTCCAACCGTATAATTATGACCTTGAGAAACCAGAAAGACAGGAAAACACCCCAGCTAACATCTAGCGACGCATCTACTTCCTGGAAAGAAGGGCTGAACGTGCAGCACATGGAGACATCTACGGGTTCAGTTACAACTAAGCTTTTATTTTTGAGAAGAGAAAAACAACCAAAACAATGTTGAGAATTTCAACTGAAAAGTGTGGTTTTATTGATTAGAACTCAGTGAGTAGGGCTGCTCGGTGTTAGGAAAAATAATCTTCACTTATTGTTCATTCTTTGTAGATATTCAAAACTGTACTATTTTATTTTATCTTTCATTGTCAAAAGAATATCTTGATAAACTATGCAAAACAATGCAATTTAATTAAAAATAAATCCTGAATGAAAAAAATTAAGAAATAGTACAAATGAAGAAGAATCCTATTCATTTAAATTCTGGTTCTATATTAAACAATGCAAAACTGCATAATAGTTCCTTTTCTTTTAAAAAGTGCAACTGAAAATGCATTTTGTGCCTTAACAATTGGACTTTAAAACAAATCCCATATCAAAGAAATAATATAAATAAACTATGGCTTTCATTCTCTCTCTGACCTTGGATTTTACATGTTCTTTCTTTCTCACCTCTTTCATTTTGTCTTGTTGAAGCCAAAATGCTTCCACACTTCATATTTAAAACACGGTGGTGCGTCCTGAATTTCAAATTCTGAATAGATAGCGCCCTCTGTTGTAAACAAAAAAACTAAAGTACTGCGATTCAATTTCAGAGTATCGATGTGAACCGTGACACATTTGAATCCATTTTTAACTGCCTCACGATTAATCTTTACATCCCTAGTTCTGAATGTTGACATCTACATATTGATACTAGGGCTGGGTAATGCATCGTGATTCAAGATAGAGTTTTCCATTTTGGCGATATAGAACGACAATATCGCTTATATCTATATTTTTTTCTAAATATGTTTCTATTTATACAATCTAGGGCTGTAGTCAACCAAGAAAATGGTTGGTCGACCAAGACTATGGCACAGGGTGCCAGAGACAGTGGATCTAATTACATAATCTACATATCAAATATAAAGATAATCCATGTTCTTGTACAGAAAAAAGATTGATTTAACAGTGGATGCTTGTGCTTCAAACCTGTCTTCATTTCTTCCCTCTCTGCTCTGATGACAGCACACTGTCAGATGAAGGACAACACTTTTTTGTTGCAGCGCAGCGTGCACTCACAGCTGCTGCTGGACATAGAATCATGTTTAGGCATTAAATACATTATATTGATATTTAATCCTTATCACCTATATAAGTGCATTGCTTTTTTTCACAATATTGAAACTGATACAGTTGCTGGTTGACCAAACGATGAAAGTTGGCAGCCCTAATCCAATCCCATCATGCAAATATTTAATATTATTCATAGAGTACAGTCAAACAGAGTCAAACTATTTCTCCATATTTCTGAGATATATGTTTTCATATCTTATTTTGTATTAAACATCTGCTTTTAGGAGTGGTTTCTGTCTCTACTTCTCAGATAATGTAAAGCTCAGTTAAATGATCACTGAGTGGGTTCTAACCCAGACCTTCATGTACACAAGCCACACTACAGAACTCACTCACACATGCTGTCCCTTAGAGGAGAAACAGACTAAAGTGGAACATATTGATCAGCTGTTTGTTAATAAATGTGTCTGTGGCTTTTTGCATTAACAAATTTAACCAATAATTGTCTTTCTGATCAGACTATGAATTAAAAACATCAAGATTTATAACAAACATTTTGAGAAAAAATATTGAGACATGAGTTTTGGTCCATATCGTCCAGCCTTAATTGATACATAAAGATATGTCTTTCAGCATTAATGTTACTATGGTGATTATACTAGACAGGCTTCTCTTGTATTTCAGTTGGATATTTTCATCCCATCTGGAGAATTAAGTGAACTAGATGATTTTTTTTTTTTTTAGCATGCAAAAGTTGGCACCGTTTCTTACGTCTAACGCTCCCAGCTTCAACGTCGCCACCTTTATGTAAATATTTGTCAAGAAAATCTATTAAACCGCGATTTTCTTCTTCACTTTATCCTCTTTTCTTTTCTGAGCTCTGGACTTCTGCTGACCGGACGTTTTAAGAACACTGAACTTCAAAATTAAACAAGATCAAATTTTGATCAGTGGCCAAACCCTCTTTGTGTTAGGGGTGGTTATTAACTACCATTTCAAGGACATTTAAGAAGAAAATTAATTAAGCTTTCAGGCAAACCAAATTTTACTATTTTTTGTCACATGTAAGAATATATATATATATATATATATATATATATATATATATATATATATATATATATATATATATATATATATATATATATGAGAAAAAAAACTGTATTCCATAATTTAATGTGTCTGGGAAAACAGATCTGTTCAGGCATGTATAATATTATAAAGAAAGTGTCTATTCGTAAGTTTGCCGTAGGAACAACCCACGGTGCCATTGGTAGGTTTACCGAAGTACACGTACATAGCATCTTAGGGTTACCTTATAACCCTATATTGCAATAATCTTTAGGGTTACAATTAGATTTAGTCTTAGTCACGTGACCTAAACTGGCCAATGAGGGGTGCTGCGTACGGATAGAATGTCGGTATATTGATACAGCAACCGTAGGGATAGCCACTGCCTATTATAAACATGAATGCAGGCAATCGTGCTTTAAGAGACTCCTGTCATTTGACTCCAAGCGATAAGATTGAACAACAGGAAGTTTGCAGAAGCTGACAAAGATCAGATCTATTTCTGTATCTCTCTGCAAAACTCATTCATCTTCAAACTGTCAAAGCAGGACAAAATATACAGAGAGAGGGATAAATATTTCACTGAAAAACTCCTTAAAGTAAAAAAAATCTGATAAAAAAATAAAATAAAAAACATCAGTACAGTTTTTAAGTGATTTACGTTCTTCTGAATATAGGAGAAATAAGAAGCAAATTTTAGACAAGACAAATTATTTGCATAGTGCATTTCAAGGCAATTCAATGTAAGTTTCAATGATATAAGTACACACACATACATATATATACATATACATATATATATCTGAAATTATTAAAATGTTCCTTCAGTGATTATAAGCAGAGAAAAAGCACAGCTCAACTTACGTTTAAAATATTCACGTTTGATGCCGACATCCCATCATTATCATTAAAGAGAGAATGGTCATTATTTTTTATATATTTAAGAGTTGATTTATAAGTATTAATGAAGCACGTGGTTACAGGTAATGGAGAAGTGACAGCTTTAGGCACCTCCACGTGGAATCCACATGTTAAATTCCAAAATGTTATTTCATTTATCTCAATTTTAAGCTGAATTATTAGTTAATGTTCTGTCCCGATGTGTAAATATGTCTTTACGACCACATGTGATGTTACGCTATGAAAAGAATAATTAAATATGTGTCTTTAGCGTTAAACAGAGTCTGTACAGGGTTCATATGAATCAAGTGAGAACCATTGGCAGATGTGTGGCCCAGTGTCATTAACTGGCTAAAAATAAGCTATCAATGCTAATAATAAAATGTAATCTACGGTAGTTGAAACGTCCTGCAGCTAAAACACTAATTAAACAAGCAGCTTCTAAAAGAAAAGCGTCAGTTATTGAAAGTAAATCAGAGATCAATGTGCTCTCTCTCACCTTCGAGCGTCCGACTAGCCTCAGTAGCCTACTACGCTCGAGCAGCTAATCCTCCTTATTAGGACTTCCGGGGGGCGCATGGCGCGCGAGAGCGAACTACGTCACTAATACATCATTAAAAGACCGCCCAACACTTCCGGGTTGTAACTGTTCTCGTTTAAATGTTTAATTTTTAGATACATACAGGGCTTTAAATTAACAACCGCCAAATGCGGGTAAAAATTAACTATGGCGGGTAACATTGTAGCGTTACTAGCCATTTTGGCTGGTAAAGAACGAAACAAATACCACTGCGAATGTTTAAATAGGCATGCTGCAGAAAGTCATTGTTGCCAGATTGGTCTGTTTTCCGCTAAGAAATTTGAGGGTTTTTGTGAGTGTTTAGAATTTAAAACGCAATGTGTATTTGGCAACACTGCTAGTTGTACTAATCCTACATTTCCCAAGAACACTTTGTCGTGACCTGTCATGCAACAATTGGCTACGTGCTTACGTTAGCGTGACTTGTTCATTATCGGCGTCCTCAGACGGAATTATGACTTAAAATTAAAGGCTGCTGCCAACACAGGGGAAAATTGAATTCAATTAAATTGAATTAAATTAAATTAAATTAAATTGGGCTTTAAGCCTTCATTGGTCATGTATATGTTGTTACACATATATTGAAATTTGTCCTCTGCAATTTAACCCATCCCTGGGGAGCAGTCGGAAAATGAATAGAAAAGAGGATCTAAAAAGAAGTTAGTACTTGATTACTTCTATTTTTTTCTAACTTCAAACAGTGTTCCAGGGATCCAATTTTCATCTGAGTTAAGTTTGTTTATTAAGTTCTGAGAATATACTTAATAAACCTATATAAAAGGTTTACTTCTCCGACACACCCAAAGTTCCATATTGCACATTTTAGGCATTGTTTCAACATTGTTTTAAATTAAATGCATATATATATATCGCTGGGAAAAAAAAGTGGCTGGTGGATAATGTGGCTGGCTGGTAACTTTAAGAATCTACGAGCCATGCTGGCTGGTGATCTAAAAAGTTAATGTAAAGCCCTGGATACAAATGTAATAATTAATTCATTATAATGGTATTACACGTTTTTTCCCTCCTCGTTCTTTAAAATTAAACCATATTTTAAAATATATTTCACCTAAAAAATAAAAAAATTGGGATTTTTGTTAAAAAAAAAAAAGACAAGTTTTTCACATTTTGTAAATGAGTTGAAAATATGTAATATAAGAATGTAAAATCTGTCCAATCCAAACCTGCTGTAAACATTTTCGGTATAGATCTTGATTGTTGTATTTTACTTCAATCTGTGTACATATTTTAAATGTGGTTGTCATGTCATATTTGTTAAATAAAAGTGACCTGGTTATATTGTGCGTTGTTTTTGCCCCCCTTTATAAATAACGATAAAGAACAGAAAACTGTCAGAGGAGAAATATGCAGAAACTAAAACAATAAGAAAAATATTTTTTCAGAAAAAGAGGGGGCACCCGGATTTGAACCGGGGACCTCTTGATCTGCAGTCAAATGCTCTACCACTGAGCTATACCCCCATGCGTGCTCTAACTTAGGTGTGTATGACTAATAAATAGACTACTATAACGGCAATACAATATATATAAAAAACAACAAAAGTACAACACATGACTGCAAAAACAAATAACTTTGTAAATATCCAAAAATTACACAAGCAGAACAAGTGTTCGCCATTACTATAGTATTTTTATTTTAAAACGGAGAAACGCTACTTACTTGTTTGTTTGTTTTTTTTGTATTTATTTTTGTATTTCCGTTTTAACAAAATAACCACATGGTTTAGTTTGTTTGTTTGCTCAAATATGATTTAGAAACAGAATATATAAAAAAAATAAAATAAAAGGGTGGTCAAGGTCGGCGGTGAGGAAGGGGAGAGAAGAAACGTAGAGGTTCTGTGACTCACTGTAGCAATCAATTGAAATCTCACCACCATCGGACCAACCTCGTTATGCATCTACTCAACCTGTGTTATATATAGCTAATACATGTACAGTCTATTTCACTATTGGTGTTGGTGATATATTTCTAATAGTTTTTTTAATCATAAATTATTTATTCTGTTTTAATAACAACACTATTTGTGAGAAATCGTTCTCAATTTCCAAGGATTTCTATATTATTTGCAATTTTACGTGAATCAAAGAAACGCGCAGTGCATACTGGGAAATAGGACGTTGCCAACAACAGGAATACGCGTTTTTCACCATAGAGCGCTAACATAACTAAAATATACAGTATTCTTGGACTAATATAATGCGTTTAGTTAAATAATTTTGATTTGTTTGGTAAAAACGAACGTTTGTTGGCCTTGGGAAGCTTTGTTAAAAATCAAAGATGATGTACGTGTCAAGAGCCAAACCCGAGACACTTCCGCTTTTGTGTTTCGCTACAGCACGTTTAATCACTCTTGTTTTCTAGATCAATATTACGGTTTAACACTTTTATAAGTTTACGTTTGACGTTTTAAAACCAGTGGATTAGAGTATTGAACAGAACTGTAACTTTAGTTTTTATTTTTAAACACATTTGACAGACAAAAACAAAGTGTCTGCAACACTTTTAGAGCACAAAATGCAAACATTTCAACTTATTTCTTACAAAAAAAAATTAAGATTAATAATTGATTTAAAGGATGTGTGTTGTATTGTGAAATGTGTGGATTATACAGAGAAAAGCCTGTTGCATTCTGACAACGTTAATTCCTCTTTTTTTAATTTTAGGGCAACTTTCTGTAAAGCTATTACTAAACTGGGCTTTAAGGCTTTATTTGTCATGTATATATGCTGTTACACATATATATTGAATTTTGTCCTCTGCAATTTAACCCATCCCTGGGGAGCAGTCACAATATGTGTGTGGCTGTTAATTGTAATAATCAATTGTAAAGTCTTTGTTTTATTTCTATTCCTATAACAGTGCTTTATTATGGAGGTAGATTTGTGACTTTATTATGCAATTAAAAAATATATATATTTTCAATCAAAAACAAACTGTTTCAATCAAAGAAAAAAGTATTGAAATGCAATTATTTGAGTCTCAAATGTGTTCTTGCATTGTAACACTTTTTTTTCTTTGAAAATATTTATTATTTGATTGAAATTAACTCTTCTTTTTATTTAATAAACACAAATCGACCTACATAATTAATAAAATAGGTTTGAATTAGATATATACAAGTGTATATAAGTGAATATAACACTTTTATGTTATATTCTTATTTTCCACACACAAAACTATAACAAAAACACATAAAACAATATTAATTTTGCACTAATTTCCCTGTAAATATCCAAATATCACACAGACAGCTTGCCTGGTTAGAATATCCAAAAAGAAAGAACGGTATAGGATTGTAATATATTTCTATATATAAAATATGTTTAAAATCAATACTTGTGTAATTAAAAAAAGTGTTTAAATGCATTTATTTGGGTCTCAAATGTTTGTTTGTTTTTGTTTTTTTTGTTTTTTGCATTTAAACACTTTCTTTCTTTCATTGAAAATATTTATTTTTAATTTAAGTAAAATGTTTTTGATTAAAAATGTTTATTTTTTATTGAATAATAAAGACACTAATCTACCTCCGTAATTTATGAACTAGGTTTTGAACGTGAAATACAAGCGATGACACACTCTTATGTGACGTTCTTCTTTCTCCCACCAGGGGGCAGTGTGACTCCTCCCAGCCTCAGTGATTGAGGGTTAACCCGGTTTATGATTTAAAGAAGAATGAACATTAATATTGTCTTAATAACTGATCTGAGCTCAGTTTAACGAGTGGTTCAGTCTGTATCTGTGACTGGAAACCAGTGGAGCTCCATGAGATGTTTGAGAACCAGTGATGAAACTCAGAGTGGGTCAGAGAAGATGGAATAATACACATCAGATCAGTTTACACCTGCATGTTTAACCCCCAGTAATGATAATGATCCAAACACTGAAACAAAGTGGATGCAGATTGTAGCAGAGCCTAAGGCTGTCTGAATTATCCCTCCTATCTCCTTTTCCTTTAGCTCGTGGATGACGTCATGGGGATAAAGAAAAGTGTTAGGAGACTTCCTAAAGGAGTTAGGGAAAGGTCATCATGTTGGCTGTGTCCTGAATGTTCCCTCCTATCTCCTTTCCTAGCCACTTTTCCTAAACCCCCGGAAGTGTTTAAGTGGTGTCCATGATAAGGAGCGTTCCAATTCTCTAAAAGATAAGGAAAGAAGGCTCAATGCTTCCTTTATAACCTCCTTTAGCCTAGGAAACACTGATCCTTTACCAAAGGAGACCACATAATGCTGCATATCATAAAACATGGGTTTTAGATTATTTATAGTTGTTCAAGGCATATTATTACATTGGTAGCTTACATGATCTCAGTCCTTTTTCAGTCATGGTGAGTTTCCATGGCTGCGTCCAAATATTCCCTCCTATCTCCTTTCCTATCTGCTTTCCTATCCACTTTTCTTTCACGCTGTGGATGACGTCACAGAGTTAAGGAAAGGTGTTAGGAGAGGAGTTAGGAAAAGGCCATCACGTTTGTTTTGACAATCAGACGCACTTCAACTAGGTGACGTAATAATCTGACGGCCGCGAAGGTTAGTGACGTCTGCCGTGGAGAAAAAAATACAAATTTCCAAAAATGGACTAAAAGCATATTTGTAACACTTTCCACTGATATAATCTGAAAAATTACATGCTTTGAATGTAAATCAAAGGAAAAGAGGTTACCAGGCTACGAGGAACTAAAGTGAAACTAAAAGAATGTCACATTGATAATTGGTTGCTCACACTCACCTTCCACTCAGGAATATGAATTATGTTGAATGAAATATAATGTGGATAAAAATGTCTCTGATCCCTTTTCATTCAACCACAGAGTGTCTGTTTTATGTCATTAATAATCTGATAATATGTCTTACATTTATTTACATATATTTTAGATTATTCATTTAAAGTTATTCAAGGCATTTTATTGCATTGGTACAGTCAAGCACTCAGGTGTGATTGTGTCCCTTTAAATGTGGTTGCTGCAAGGAATTGTGGGTCAGAATTTTCTCGTCTCCTTTGGTAAAGGATGCATCAATGCTTCCTAGGCTAAAGGAGGTTATAAAGGAAGCATTGAGCCTCTTTTCCTAAGCTTAAAGAGAACTTGAACGCTCTTTATCATGGCCACCACTTAAACCCCTTGAGGAGTTAAGGAAAAGTGGATAGAAAAGGAGATAGGAGGGACTATTAGGAGATAGGAGGGACTATTAGGACGCAGCCTGAATCTCCCACTGAGTCTGAAGTTGGAGTTCCAACCTTTTCACAGAGAGGAAAACACCACATACAGAACATTACAAGGTTTTCTACAAGTCATTACCAGGCTGTGTTTCTCACACTGAATGGTTGATGACTTTTACTGAGTGATTAGGATTAATTCAGTCTGTAGATAAACTCACACTGAGAGAAGAAGATTCATCTGAGGTGAAACCTCTCAGTCATCGCCGTACGCTGAATGTATACGAGGAGGAAAACAAGGAGGTGTTAATGCAGACCATCAGAACCCAGTCAGACATGGACAACTGCTGGCTCGGGGACCGTATGTGGCCCTCGATCTAATTTAGTTGGGCCCCCAAAAGTAAAGGCACAAAATGACTCAGAAAATGCAACAAAACACACACAGTCTAGTCATTGTTAGTGTTTCACAGTAATGAATAATTCATTTATGACTTTAATTCATAACGCTACACTATTATCAGCTCAACCTGACAAAATGAGGAAGAATCAACATTAATTATAATAATAATAATTATTATTATTTATCGAGAAATGATCTCACTGTGTTTGCAATTTTAGTAACAATAAATTATTTTAATGCAAAAAAATGTATCTAAAATTAACAACTTTCAATGGAAACACCTTCAAACACACGTTAGACTTTGTGGAAACTTTAGAAATATCACTTTGATTATTAGAAAAACTGTTGCTAAGCTAATACTAATGCTAGGTTAATGCTAATACAAGACTAATGCGATTGGCAGGTTAGTACTAATGCTAGGCTAATGCTAGGTTAGTTTTAATGCTATGGCTATGGTAATGTTAATGAAAGCTGCTGGCTAATGCTAATGCTAGCTAATGATAATTTTAGCTAATGATCATGCTAATGCTAGCGAATGATAATTCTAATGCTAGCCATTGATAATGGTAATGCTAGCTAATGCTAGGTTAATGCTAATTCTAGGCTAATGCTAAAGCTAGGTTAATGCTAATGCTAGGTTAATGTTAATACTAGGTTAATGCTAATGTTAGACTATGCTAATGCTAGGTTAATGCTAATGATAGACTAATTCTAAAGCTAGGTTAATGCTAATGCTAGGTTAATGCTAATACTAGGTTAATGCTATTGCTAGACTAATGCTAAAGCTAGGTTAATGCTGATGCTATGTTGTATGTCAAACCATCTGATTTTGACCATTCCACACATTCAGCTCTCTGTTCACTTTTAGCTAAAACCTTCAACCTCTTCTCAACCTAATAAAACTGTAATGGAAACACAGCAAGTGACTGCTCCATGGCAGCTGTGGCCTCAGATGTAGATTACCTCCACTGCTCTCTTGTATTGATGGTGATCAGTCAGGTTTCCTCCGTCTCTCTTGAAGTTCCTTTTTGCAGCTCAACTTTCCCACAGCGTGTTCACATTTTAAAATAACTGAACTCAAATAGTTTGGTTCCCACGGCGACCCAGTGGGTGGTCCATGATGTTCTCCTCTCAGACTTCTTATTGACACTAAAGCTGAGGAGTTCTCACTCCTTCTCAGGTCGTCCATGATTCAAACGTGGATTATTTTCATCATCTAAAGCACTGTTTCTCAAATGGGGATAGGTGTACTCCTAGGGGTACGCAATGGCACTTGAGAGAGAGCGAGAGAGAGAGAAAAGAGAGAGGAAAATTAACAAATAAAGAGTCAGTCTTGGTCCCACCCCAGATAACTATAGAAATAAATCTATTCAGGAACCACTAAACCAGTGTTTTTAAATCTTGGGAACAGGACCCCACATGGGGTCACCTGAAATTTTGGAAAAATTTCAATAGATTTTCTAAATTTTTTAATTATTATTCAAAAAAAAAAAAAAAAACCCACAATCTTAATTTACTTTCACTTTGTGAATCTAGTTCAACTAAAATGCAGTAAGAATCAGTTTAATATTTCTCGAGAAAAAAAAAATGTCTTCGGGGTCGCCAGAAATTCTTGATATCATAATGGGGTCATGATCAAAAAAGGTTGTGAACCACTGCACAAAATACTTTTTCTTTCCACTTATTTACAAAGTTAGATTCTTTAAAATGTGTGTTATCACTCATTCATTCCATCATTATGATCTATGGATGTTTTTGAATAGTTTTCTGAGCAAAATGTTGTAGTTGGACAAAGGAAGACTTGGATTCAGAAATAAGAGAAAGTTTGAGAACCACTGGTATAAAGGTTTCAGATGATGAGGAAACTTCTCTACTTCTCTAAATGTAACTAATGGTTGCTGTTGAGCATCTTTGTGGGTTGTGTAACGTCTATTTTTCTCCCCTCAGTCAGTTATTCAGTGTGTTATGGTGGGTGGATGTCATCCATTGAGCAGAAAACACACCATGTTCCCACTTTAGAGCTTATTGTGGAGATGAATCTCCATCCTCAGCTCTTTACTGGTCCTTTGTTACTGGATCACACACTTCATCTCTCTGCACACAGGCTTTATTCTGGAAACACACACATGCACACACCAGTTTGAACAAACAATCCACATCTCCATCGCTCCAAATATTCAAAAACTCCTCACGTTTCATTGGTTTCTCAATCCGTGCACCCTTCGTTCTTTGGTTTTTCTGATTTAAAACCAAATCAAAATAACAAATAAACGGTGTGGTTATTTTCTTTTACTGATTTTAAACCAAAACAGAAATATAGAAAAATCAAAAACCAAAAAGCAGCGTATTTCTGTTTTTTTTTTTTAAATTGTTCAGTTTGTGAGATATTTCGATATTTACTGTGAAATTAGAGCGAGAACTGAAGTCCGCTGCACCTGGTTTCCCTCCCCAGATCCTGGACCAGGTCTCCTCACACAATAGGACTGTTTGGGATTTATTTCAGCAATTTTCTGGTCCTGCTCCTGTTTTCATGCAGTCTGTCAATGTTTCAACTCGTATAAAGTTGCTCACATTTTAAGTTAATTATTTTATGGTGTAAGCCAGAGGTAGGCAACGTTTATCGCAGCGGGATCACAAAAATGTGGGTCACATATCCCCAACAGCTTTTATTTGCACAGTTTCACTCCAATTGGTCTATCTGAACTGACCTCAATACTTAGTGCTTCTAAACCAACAACCTGTCATTTAGATCCAATCCCAACCCCACTATTTAAAGATGTTCTTTCAGCACTAATATGATGAACTGAACTAACACATCTATAGTAACAGGTTATGTACCACAGCGCTGTAATCAAACCTCTCCTTAAAACACCAACCCTCGAAAGTGCTTTTGGGATTAAAGAAACAGCGCTGGGTTGGTTTAAATCCTACCTATAAGACAGAACCCACTTTGTTCATGTTAATAATCTCTCTTCAGCGCACGCCAGAGTTAATCATGGAGTTCCACAAGGTTCAGTTCTGGGACCAATACTCTTTACATTATATATGCTTCCAGTAGGTGACATTATCAGAGAACATAATATAAATGTCCATTGCTATGCAGATGACACACAGCTTTATCTCTCAATGAAATCAGATGAAATTCATCAGCTATTAAAACTCCAGGCTTGTCTTAAAGACATCACATCCTGCATGAGCCGTAACCTTATCCTTCTTAACCAGGATGAAACCAAAGTGATTTTATTTGGTCCAAAACACCTAAAATCAGGAATATCTTGGCCCAGAGTGATGCTGAAAAACTGATCCATGTATTTGTTACATCTAGATTAGATCATTGTAATTCTCTGCTCTCAGGATGTCTCAATAACTCATTGAAAAGTCTCCAGTTAAAGGTATTGTGGAGGATGTTTTTTTGGCTTCTAATTCCGGGTGGATCATCTAGACTATTGGTCCAATTTGTCAATCATTCTGACGTAAGGCCGTCGTACGTGCTCGTCCCCAGCTAGTTTTCGCTTCCTGCGCATGCGCACTAAAGGTGGTTAAAAGCAGTTAACTTCTTGAATAAGCCTACATTCTGCATTTTGTATCACACTGTAAGAAGTGATCAACCCTCTCAAACACCAAAGATACAAAAGGACATTAAAAAAAATGGGAAAAATGAAAAAGGAAACACAAAATAACAGAAAACAACATTAAATCACATTAAAAAAAGACACAATAACAACAAAAAACTACAGGTAGGACCTAAACAAGATGAGGAAAATACAAATATACACAAGATGCACACACGTCTAAGTCCCAGTTCTACATTGATTAGTTTCAAAGTTTGATTAAAAGTTTGAAAAGTGTTGGTCATATGACATTCATCATCTCAGCTTGTTCAGGGAACGTGTTGTTAGGATGACGTGGCAGATATAAATATAAATACAT
This sequence comes from Gouania willdenowi, assembly GCF_900634775.1. Taxonomy (NCBI): domain Eukaryota; kingdom Metazoa; phylum Chordata; class Actinopteri; order Blenniiformes; family Gobiesocidae; genus Gouania; species Gouania willdenowi. The sequence goes on along the minus strand of NC_041063.1, from coordinate 7,829,131 downwards.
GGCAGATGCTTTAAGAAGGAATTTAACTCATCGATGACATCAATAACAGGCTTTGAGTCACTGTCACTGTGTTCAACAGGAAACTTTCATCACTGGTTCTCCTGGTCCATCACTTCCACTTCATCATGGTGCAGAGTCTGTAAATAAAGGCTCTCAAAGGTTCAAACCATCTACCTGATGACCTTCAATATTTAAGGCACACATGGCAAACTCACACCCCCCCAAAGTAAATGCACAAAATCAAAGAAATACACACAATTACACACAAGACAACTACAAATGTTGACAAGAAACCAGAAGAATAAATAAAACAACAACAAAAATGAGTTCAAAATTCAGAACAACAAGAAAAACAAACAATAATAACTCCTAAAACACACAAAATGGCCAAAGAAATCGCACATAATAACTCTAATAATACACAAAGATACAAAATGATATAAAAATATACACAACTGCTTTTATCCTTTTACGATAAAACACAAGAGGTTTGAATCAACATCTTTACTATTCCTGTTTATTTAGAGCAACCAAAAGCAGCACAAGCTGTCATTGTGACTGAAAAGCTGTTAAATGACTTAAACAGTTGCTAAATTATGTTAAAAGTTGCTAAATGATCTAAAAAGCTTCTGAAAAAATCTAAAAAGCTGTCAAATAATCTAAAAAGCTACTAAATAATCTAAAAAGCTTCTAAATGATCTATAAAGCTGCTAAATAATCTAAAAAGCTGCTAAATAATCTAAAAAGCTGCTAAATGATCAAAAAAGATACTAAATGATCTAAAAATCTATAATGTGTGTAACATATACAACAATGCAAAAATGATAGAAAGATTTACACCAACGCGTCGTTTAAATGCTTTTCAAATACAGCAGCATATCACAAGTATCATGTAGCGTTTGAAAGCTTAGAATCTTCTGTTTTTAACCATTTTAACCATTCTAGGACACAACCATCACAGCAAATACACTCAATTATTTTGTCAAACTTGAAAGAAAAATGGCGACATAAACAAGCCAGCACTACTTAACTTTAAAGTGATGCCATGTCTGACTCAATCCATATATTCCATCAAAAGTGGTCTCAAAATCTTCCTCAAATATTCAAAAATCCAATGAATTCCAGCAATTAGTCCAAAACACAGTAAAACTGCTGTAAAAAAAAAAGAACAGAAGAAGAACCAAGTCACATGATGCAAGCGCCAAAAAAATAACACCAAATGAATTCTATATATTTTGTACAGTCCCTGTGTTTTATGGTACTTAAAATATCTATATATTATGTACATTATATTAGGAATTGTATTTTTTTCAAATGAATTTGAATTTTTCTCCATTGCAAGAAAGGGAAATGCAGAATGTTAGCCTTAAGTTGGTTTACTGACTAGTATAACCAAACGGGTAAGTGCACTGAAACTTTTACATTTTATTTTAACTTTGGATTGAACTGTTTTGCATTTCTTTTTGGATTTTGCACAATTGTTGTTGTCGTTCCCATATTTAATCCAAATTGTTCTGAGAGGACAGCAGCCTCTGCTTCTTCTCTTCTCAGGATTTAAACTGTAGAAAGTCAGAAGTGTGACGCGACTTTTACAGACAGAGCTGTTTGAGGCGTTTCTATTGGCTGCTCCACTAAAGTGGACGTGTGTTCACGTCCTCTGTAATAAAGATCAATAGTCTCCATCACAGCGTTAGACACAACGGTTACACAGCAAAGACAGAAGAAACACAATAAAGGCACAAAAATGGGATGGTCAGAACCGAGGACCAATTTGTATACTTTTGTGTCATTCTGTGTACTTTTGTCGTTTTATATGCTTTTCTCTTATTTTGTGTGGTCTTGGAGTCAATTTATGCTGTAGGAGTCATTTTTGTGTATTTTTGTTGTTCTCAATACTTGTTCAGTTATTTTTCTGTATTTTTGTGGTCGTCCTCTGAGTTTTTGCTGTAAATATTGGGTATTTTTCTGTCATTTGGGGGCTGCACTAAATTAGACTGAGGGCCACACGTGGCCCCCGGGCCAGCAATTGGTTTGAGGCTCAAACATACTTGGGAGGAACAGACTTTACGGGGGTCTGTGTGGATTCAACGTGGACGTTCATGACTGCGCGCAAGTTGTCAGAGGGAGCATAAGAACAGATGGGATCAATCAGGTGTAAACCTAGAGAAGCATATTCAAGGTGGAGATGGTCGACGTGGAGTGGAGTGGAGTGGGTCTGCTCTGAGCTGTAGCTGGGAGCGCTGCATTCAGGGGCTACTGTGAACCTGCCAGACAGTGAGCGCTTTGGGACGGGGGAGGGGCTCAGTTTGAGGTTAGTAACTACAGAGTGGAAACTCTCCAATAACACCAGAAACAGTCGCTAGATTTGTCCATAGTCACTTTTGAGAAAAAAGTTGGTAAGAGCAGTTGAAAAGTCAACAGATTTAGCAACAAAGTCTCTGCAAATATCTCCACAGTCGGGGACGTGGTTGTTTCCATACAAGTCTCATGATTCTACAAACTGCAGCTTTAATGATTTTTCTGTTTTTGTTTATTTCTCTGTAATTTCTATTTTTTTTTTTTTTATTTATTCAGTGTATTTTTGTCATTGTTTTCAATATTATTTTTATCTTTTTGTGTATAATGTAGTTCTGTATGTTTTTGGATTAATTTTTGTGTATTTCAGATAATCTTTTTGTATATCCTGTAATATTCCATGTGTTTTGGGAGCAATTTTGAGTATTTTTGGCTATTTGATGTATTTTTTGTTTATTTCAGGGACCGCACAAAATGAAGCCAAGGACTTCAGGTGGCCCCCGGACCGTCTGCTACCCATATGTGGGACACAAACCCTTAAAAAAGACAGTTTCATTCAGTTGTAACTAACCAACATGAAGCGTTTACTGTGTGCTCAGCGTGAGCCACAGTGTGTCTAATCTAATCTAATCTAATCTAATCTAATCTAATCTAATCTAATCTAATCTAATGTAATCAATGATTGGCTCTCATTCCACCCACTCAGACAAAGACAAACGCTGTTGATATGGACTCTAATTAAATTATCTCTTAAGGCCTTTTACCATCACTTGTTGTCATGGCGTCCACCTTAAACTCAGCGTCTGTCTGTAACCTGACTGGAAACCATTATTTGTTCTATTGTTATCCAACACAAGCCTCTAAAACAGGCAACTTGGGGCCCCGGGGCCACTAATTCTGTGTGACTCCAAAGAAAATATACACAATGACTTAAAAAATACACAAAACAACTCCAAAAACACACAAAATTACTCCAAAAACTAAACAACAAACATGTAGAAAATGAGGAAATATACAAAATGACTCAATGAAAATGCATAAAATTCCACAAAATTCCAACAAAATGCACAAAAGACATGTCTCAATCACACAAAACAAACAATATCAAACATACATAAAATGAAAGAATAGACAAAACAACACAAAGATAATTAAATGAATCCAATCTACTTCAAAAACTGACAAGATAACTACAAAAATACACAAAATTAGAAGAGAACTAGACAAAAAACGAAAGATTGTGCAAAATCTCAACAAACACACGCAAAACTACTCAATGAAACAAAACAACAAGAAACATACACAAAGGGGGATGCTATGAATCTATGAATCTAAATGACCTCTTATCGCGCTAACTTCCAGGATTTAATCAGTGTGTGCTGGACTACAAAGCTGGCTGAAGCTTAATCACTATGGCAATTAATGCTGAACGGCTAACCTGGTCGTGACCAAGTTTTGCTCTGGCTTGGATATTAATGAGTGCTAAAGCCCCGCCTCCTGACCAATTGCTGCCCATTGTTAGATGATCCTGGTTGGTGCAGATCTCACAGCTGCGTTTAGGAAAGAAGATTATTAATGATAAATTAATAATTTCATTCACCGATGACATCCTTTAGGAAAGATATAGATTTGTATCTGATGGATTGATTAACAGTCAGCTGATGAAGCCTGTGTGCGCGGCCGGCTGAAGTCATTAATTAATTAATTAATTCATTCATTCATTCATATGTTGACCGCCTCAGCAGGGACATACTACAGTTAAACAATGTGCTCTCATCCCAGTGTGTGTGACAGTCAGAGGTAGGGATGTAACGATTCACTCAACTCCCGATACGATTGGATTCACGATACTAGGTTCACGATACGATTCTCTCACAATTTATTTTACAAAATGGGACAGTAGAAAAATGATGACTGAAAATATTCCTTTATTTTTTTGGGGAAAAAGAATCTCTTGATAAACTATTCAAAACAATGCAATTTAACTAAAAATAAATATTTAATGAAATAAATAAAGGAATAATACAAATGAAGAAGAAGCCTGTTAATTTAAATTCTGGTTCTATAGTAAACAATGCAAAACTGCATAATAGTTCTTTTTAAAAGTGCAACTGAAAATGTATTTTGTGCCTTAACAATTGGACTTAAACAAAAACAAAAAACTGTAATTTCACTGTATTTAGGTCAGATATTTGTTTGGACCAGCAGAGGGCGCTGGTAACCCAGTGGTCGGTTGGCATGCAGATATCTTTCAGTGAAGAAGAGATGCTATGCTAGCAGACAGAGCTAATAGAAAAACGTGACTTTTACAGATATTCGGTGGTAAAGGGGTAAGGAATCATTTATGAACATGTTTAAAAGTAGAAGGCGGCCAGAAAGAAATATTAGCAGATTCCGCCCGCCGCCAACACTTCTGGATAAAAAAAAGTACTGCGATTCAATTTCATAGTATCGATGTGAATCGTGATACCTATGAATCGATTTTTAACTGCCTTACGATTAATCGTTACATCCCTAGTCAGAGGTCTACTTGACTAGAAACACGTGTGTGCCTTAATAGTTAAATGTAAAAGTTTACCTGCAGAGCGCTGTCCGTTAATCATCCAATGGATTAATATCATAAATAATCTCACACTTTTACACATTACCAGTGTCAGCAGCTTCCTGCCTGAGTTCTCTCATTCCTGCCTTTTCTGTAACAACAGGGTTGTCTTTGGTCTGAATTATGGATTTTAATTATTCATCATTTTAAACTTCAGCAACCTGGTCGCTACCAAGTTATGAAGTGGATCAGATCTGAGCGAGTATAAAAGCTCCGCCTCCTGCTGTGCGCTGCACTTACACTGTTTCTCTTCACTGTCATCATGAATTTATATTCATTATATTTGTTTAAAATCGTTAGCTGTTCCTCCATTCATTGTAAAGACACTCAGTCTGCCAGTTCCCTCCATTGATTGGTCAGACGCTGCAATCTCCACCCCTTTCACCTTGCTTGGTTTGTTGGTTGTTGAATGTTTGGTTAGTTGAAGCCAGCTCATGGAGATTAATTCAATCTAGATTTGTAGTATAAGCCCTAAATGACTAAAAACACGCACAAAATAAAAGAATAGACAAAACAAAAACAAAAAAAACACAAAATGACAATAAGTTACGCAAATACACTCAATAACTAAAAAATATATACAAAATAACAACAAAACTTACACAAACTCGTTGTTGTTTCCTGTGTTAATGCTCTGATTGGTGATTATTCTAATGCTGACATGAATGTGGATCATGTGACCCTCAGATCAGATACAATCACATGTTTGTGGCCCCGCCCCCTGTTATAAAAGTCGTTGTCTTTGATCCATGAAATGAAGATTTAATCATTCCATTCTTGATCAGAGCAGCAGCTCGTACATTACATAGATCAATATTAAACATAGATCAATATTTAATCTGGATGCTTAAAACTACAACATTACAATAATTCATGTTAATGTGTGAGTGTCTGAGCTCATGCTCTGATTGGTTGGGTCGTGGCTTTATTCTGATGCTCCTCTGAGAACACACACACACACGCACACACACACGCACGCACACACACACACGCACACACACACACACACACACACACACACACACACACACACACACACACACACACAGACGTATAAAGGATGCTGAGGAGACGATAAAAACAAAGCTGATAGAACAACATCTTTCTCTTCCTCAGGGTTTGGATGTAAACATTTAAAAGCTTTTCCATACGGACTAAAGTAGTATTTGTTTTTCTATAAACGAGGTAAACATCATCATCAAATCAACGAGCTGAACACTTTCCAACGTGATTGGTTTGGGGACGATCAAAGTCTTTATATGGTTTGAAAAGTTCAGGATGAAAAGATAAAAACACTGGAAGCTGCTTTTTGAAGAAGTAGAAAAAGACGAAGACGATGCTAATTTATGTTTGAGAATGTAAATCTGACATTTGTGATTGTTCCTCTTTTAAAAACAGATTTTAATCTTAATCTGGATAAGTAAACACTGTAAAGTGTCACAGTTTAAAGGTGGAGGTTCTGCTTCCTGAAGACACCATTATTTTATTTTGAGTTTCTAAACAGATCCTAGAGCTTTACAAGCTTGTAGAAAGTTTTTAAAAAGTGTTTTATTGATCTTTGTGTTTCCCTGAGTGTCTCTGAGCTGTTCTGTCACTTCTCCTTTATCACAGAGTTCCTCCTCTCCATCGTCAACATTTACCGCTCTCTTCTCGTCTTCTTCTCTCTCACACTGACATCACTCTGTGTATCTTTATTTGCCAACAATAATCCAGTCATTAGGGAAAGTATAAATGTCACAGAACAGCGTCTGCTTACAGGAATCCTCCACTTCTCGCCAAAGTTCTTTATTTTACTGTTGTTTTAATAACTAATAGAAAAACTGCTGCTTGCATTTATTTATTAGACCAGTTGTTCTCAACCTTTTCAGCCCCAGACCCCCAAAATAAAGGTTCCAGAGAGCAGGGACCCCCACTGTAGCTGAAGGTGGTTGAACACAGACATGAACATTGAAGAACAGTCATGTGGTCATCTATAAGGGGGAATAAAGGGGAGAGATTTTTGGGGTTCATCCATAAAGTCAGCAAAATGATGGTCCATTGTTCTATGAATCTGTGATAAACACATTTATCACCGTTATCCAGGAAGTTTATTATTATTACAGTCATTTTAAAGATGGCAATTCTTGTTTTAATCACACAAATTGGTTAAAAGTTGCAAATTAGAGTGGGTAAAAACAGACAGAAAAAGTGGTAAAAAAAAAAAGGTTCAAAATGTCAATATTCGAGCAACTAGTTTAAACTGGCAAATAATGAGTGCGTTTGGGATCGTTGGATAAGACTAGATTACCAGCACCTGTGTCAAACTCAAGGACCGGGGGCCAATTCTGGCCCTTCGGAGCATCCAGTTAGGCCTGCAGGAAAAATAAAAAACAGAAAAAGAACATGAATCATTGTGTAAATGAAACTCAACAATATTTTCAGCAGCTCACAGTTTTCCCAGTGCTTATATTACAGTTATTAATGTTAAACAATTTTTAAAAAAAGCCTAAATTCTTGCAAGATCTTGAAATGTGTAATAAAATCTAGGAAATTTAAAGCAAAGTTCCTGTTGGGACTGATATCTGTCACTTATTGCTTGTTGGATTAGATTAAATAATATTAGATAATAGAAAATATTAAATAATAATAGAAAATATTAGATTAAAAAGATTAGTTTACATTCGATTCGTTTAGATTAGAATTGTTTTTATTAAATTAGATTAGTATAGATTCAATCAGATTCATATAGAATAGATTAGATCATGTTTAATGATATTGGATTAGATTACATTAGATCATATTAGATTAGTCTAGTTTTTATTGGATTGACTATTATATTAGATTCGATTAGATTGTAAAATATTTGATAATATTAGATTAGATTCTTTTTATTAGATCGATAAGATTAGTTTAAATTAGATTCATTTAGATTAGATTTGTTTTTTAATTAGATTAGTTTAGAATAGATTAGATAATATTGTATTACATTCGTTTTTATTGGATTGACTATATTATATAACATTACATATTAGATTAGATTAGTTTTTATTATATTGATTAGATGATATTAGATAATGTTAAGTTAGTTTTTATTCGATTCGTTTTTATTATATTAGTTTAAATTAGATTATTTTAGATCAGATTAAGTTATATTAGATTAAATATTATATTATACTTAATAAATCCCACAATGGGAAAAATTCTTTGTTACAGCATTGAATAAATTGAGATAAAACAAAAAGTACACAATTTACCCTCTGAAGAAAGGAATAAAATGTATAAAATATATGTAAAATAAATGAAATAAAATAAATACTCTTACATTACACTCATAAGGCATGAGATAAGTATATGTTCAGTATACAATATATATATAATGATGCTCCAAAGTGTGAAAGTATTTCATATCTAAAGTTAATGTAAATGCTGATAACTACAGTCGTATCATCTTCCTATTATGGTTCTCTATCTATGGTTCTTACATCACTGAGTGACTTTCTATTGAATGATGACATTGATCTGAACATTAGTGGAAGATGAGCCGATGTTTCACTGCTCAGTGACATCACAGTGACCAGGAGAACATGTGGAGGAACATCTGGAAAGAATAGGAAAAAAAAAAAAAAGAAAACATCAGTGAGAAATAAATCAATCACTGCTTGGAATGAGAGTTTACATTTATATATCACAGAGAATAAAAAGAAATGATGATAAATGACACGATGTATAGTGATCTATAGTGTTTGAATCAGATCAAGCTCCTGTGATAAAAGCTTCACAATATTCATATTTCAGATCAATAAAAAGTGCATCATCATCACAATCACAATATTATCTCATGTTACTGTGATTCATCTCATTAGATCAGCTCAACACAACCACTGTTATTACATCATTGAAACATACCGGCATTGGGCCTGTAATGCTCTGCAGCAGAATTAGCGTTAGCATTAGCAGCAGTGTAGACCATACCTGTCAACTATCACGTTTTAGCCAAGAAACTAAGGTATTTTACCCTTCTTTCTCACCATCCTCCCGTATTTGTATTATCCTATAAATATCCCGTCTTATTATGTCGTAATAATTAAAAGGTAAATATATAAAAACATTCCTCTGCTTCTTTGAAGATTTTAGCGTCTCCCACGGGGGAAGGAACAAAATAAATCAGCATGAAAAATCAACCAATCACAAGCCTCACAAATATATACTCCTTAAAAAAAAGTGTTAGAGGATGTACATTCTGCAACGAATGTGTCTAATAAGTCATTAGTGAATACCAGAGAACCACATGAGTGAGCATGAGAAATTATAAGAAAATATAATGAAAATAAAATGTTAATGTCTAATTTAAAGACAAGCAACGTGAAATTAACAGTAAATATATTAAATAAACAAGTGTTCTTCATGTACCCATAATATAGGCTGTATTATAATGTAGGAATTAGGGCTAGGTGATATATCAAGATTCGAGTTATAGAAAACTATACAATATTGCATATATAAATATGTATTATAGCTTATTTTGGATTAAAATACTCATTTTAGCAGTCGCTGCTTTTACTTCTCAGCTCAGTGAAATAATCACTGAGTGTGTTCTAACACAAACCTTCATCTAAACAAGCCACACTACAGAACTCACTCACACGTGCTGTCTGTTACAGGTGAAGAGGCCAAAAGTGTCACATATTGTGTAGCTGTTGGTTAATAAATGTGTCTGTGTGGCATTTTGCATCAGCAAATTTAACCCAGAATGGTCTTTCTGGTCAGACCTTATTTAAAATAAAATGATCTAGATTTAGATCGTATATCACCATTTTGAGATATGAGTGGGGGGGGGGATCGTAGCGGGAAACGAGAAAATTTTCCATATTTTACAAATCTAAAACTTGACAGATATGGTGCAGACAAACGACATGTGCTTTGCGTTAGATATCAATGACCTTTACATCAAACATCTGGAAACTTCACTTTTCAGCTCTTTGAAGAATTTACAGCAGATTAAATTTCACTGGATTCTTCCACAGCTTTAGTTTCCATATGGTCGTCATCACTAGCGGTTATTGGAGCGTCTGATATACAAACGCACTCCAACATAACATCTGAGTGAAGAAACTAGAATAAAACAAGGAAGCTGTCTTTGCAATAGATTTTTAATACTGCAACAAAAAGGATTAATATAGCTAAAAGAATAACTATGTAGACAAGGCCTCATAGATCAATACATAGATCAGCATTCCCCCTCCAGTGGTCAAAAGTTTTCATTTCCCAAAATCATTTGAAAAAATAAGTACAATTCTTAATATAATGTACATAATATACAAATATTTTAAGTGCCATAAAACAGTGACTGTACAAATATATACTAATTAATTTGTTGTTCTTTAAAAATATATGTTATTTTTTGGCGCTCGAGTCATGTGACTTCTTTCTTCACAATGGGCTCTATTCTCTCAGAAAAGCCATGCAAAATTTGTTACATTTGATTATATTGTACCCGTGCCGTCCACTCCTTGTCCTGAATGGGGGTGAGAGCAGCGTTGTGGAGCTGATCAGCTGTGTGTGCATGTCAGCTGCTGCAGCTCGTTACAATGAAACTCTGACAGACGTCAGACTGATTAAACTATTTTACACTGTGTATAACGTAAGGCCGCAGTTTGATCCACTACAAGAGTAAATCACAAGAGAAACATTAATGACAGCTGATGATGATGACGACTAATGCGCGCTGATCATTTTTGAATGCAGGAGTGTAAGACGTTAAAGAGGACTTATTATGAAAAATCCACTTTTCCAGTCTTTTTTAACAGAAATTAGGTAACTCGAGAGTCCACACGGCACACAAAATGTGAAATAAAACCATCCAGTTGTTCGTTTGTGGTCTGTGCAAGTCTTACAACACAGAGAGAAGTGCTCCGTTTCAAATTTTCTACATTTGTGACATCACAAATGAAATCGAGAAAAAAAAAACAAACAGTGACCAGACATTCAGCTAAAAAGTGAGGGAGGTTTGATTGGGAACGGACCACACCTGGGTGCAACACATGAGGCAGCGAATCAGTCACAACTCAAACACCTGACATCACTGGGAGGTGGAGCCACAAGCAGGAATACTTAGAACACAGAGACAAGAGTTAACACAGGAGGCCGGATGCAAAAACAGAATAAACAAAGACACTGATCTGATGTGTTTGTGACACAATACGACACAGCGGTTGGAGAAAACATATGATTATTACATTAAATTCCTGTAGTTAGAAGAGCAGAGGAGAAGGAGAAAGTGACTTAGCAGCTTAACACTCTGGTGAGAGTCTGATTGACTGCTGCTGCTGTGAGACCCTAAGCGCTGAGACGGACTCAGTGTTTTACTGTAATATGCAGTTTTTTGACTGAAAACCATAACAGTGTGTGGATAGCAAAAATAAAATTGCTTTGGTGATCACTGATCACCCTGTAAAAGAGCGAGACATGAAGTGAGTGAGTGTCTATAGACACGCCCACTCATGAATATACATAAGCAGGCCCCAAAACGGCTTGATTTCAGAACTGCTCAGAAAGTGACTTTTCAGAGGCTAAAACTCTGGAAAACAGGAGAGTTTGGGAAAATAAACCTCAATTACGGCACTATGTTTTTGGGGTTCTTAGAACAAATGGAGACGGGTGAAAAATAGCATGATATGTCCCCTTTATTAAAATCAGGCTTTCCACACAAACAAACGTTAATCTGGTGATAATATGAGGGGAAATAGAGGGATTTTAACAGACAAAAAAACGTGGCCAATCCTCACACTGCAATAATCTGATCAGTAACTGTTACATTGTTTATCAACAAAGGCGTTTCAAATTAAAAGTGCTTTTTTTTAGACAGCCCAGTATAATGACATCATGGCCCAGTTTGACTCCTTTGCTTCAGACCACCTTCATTCACAGATTACGTGCTTTTGGTCTACTTAAGCGCAGTGGGCGTGTCAGGAACCTGGACCATATAATATGTGCAGGGGAGAGGAGCGTAAATGCAGGCGTGCAAAAAAGCGCTTAAGTGCAGACACTGCACCCAGCAGTTCATGTATGGTACTGCAGTTAAAAAGGAAGCAGGAAGATTTTATCATGAATTTACTACATTAAACAACGCGTCGACAGACATTTTTGTAGTCAACATTATTAATTATGTTACTAATCAGTTTTTGCATTACTGTATATGTTACACACATTTTCTTTTGCCCTCCCTGGTAAGAATCTCAAACTCCACCTATGTCTCTGAGTCGAGCAGCGACGGCTGTAGAATCGTTGAGTCATGAAACACAAATGTATGCTAGCACTCAGAGTGACGTTCTGCTAACGCTGAGCAGCACGTGGTTAGCGTTAACATGATGCACATAGCTAGTTGTTGACATGGCTGATCTTGTGGATGCAATTCCTCTGCAGAGCTAATAAATTATCTGATAAATTAGCTGATAAATTAGCTGATAAATTAGCTGATAAATTAGCTGATAAATTAGCTAATAAATTAACTGATAAATTAGCTGATAAATTAGCTGAGAAATTAGCTGAGAAATTAGCTGAGAAATTAGCTGATAAATTAGCTGATAAATTAACTGATAAATTAGCTGATAAATTAGCTGATAAATTAGCTGAGAAATTAGCTGATAAATTAGCTGATAAATTAACTGATAAATTAGCTGATAAATTAGCTGAGAAATTAGCTGATAAATTAGCTAATACATTAGCTGATAAATTAGCTGATAAATTAGCTGATAAATTAGCTGAGAAATTAGCTGATAAATTAGCTGATAAATTAACTGATAAATTAGCTGATAAATTAGCTGAGAAATTAGCTGAGAAATTAGCTGATAAATTAGCTAATAAATTAGCTGATAAATAAGCTGATAAATAAGCTGATAAATTAGCTGAGAAATTAGCTGAGAAATTAGCTGAGAAATTAGCTGATAAATTAGCTGATAAATTAGCTAATACATTAGCTGATAAATAAGCTGATAAATAAGCTGATAAATTAGCTGATAAATAAGCTGATAAATTAGCTGATAAATTAGCTGATAAATTAGCTGATAAATTAGCTAATAAATTAGCTGATAAATTAGCTGATAAATAAGCTGATAAATTAGCTGATAAATTAGCTGATAAATAAGCTGATAAATTAGCTGATAAATAAGCTGATAAATTAGCTGATAAATTAGCTGATAACTTAGCTGATAAATTAGCTGATAAATTAGCTGATAAATTAGCTGATACATTAGCTTGTGTTGCTGCCAAACTCATCTGTAAAGTGAAATGAAGCAGAAACAGTCGTTGTGTAAAGGATGCAGATCTTCCCTCTGTCTCTGATGCTGTTCATTCAGCTTTAACTGAAGATAACGCTCAGTGACCAGCCTCACTTTTACAAAAACTACCATTAATTAAAATTTCCACCAGTTCTGAAATGCGTTCACTCACTTTTATGGAGGAAAGAGGGAGATTAGGAGCTCTTTTCTTTTAGTACGAGTGGAGTTTCTTTGTTTTGCTGCTGAAGCACATTTAACTCTCACAAGGGGAGAAAAGAAACAGATGGAGCAGAAACGTGGCTTTATATTTGACTTTTATTAGCATACATATTGAAGCATGATGAAAAAATGAAAAATCAAACACTTTTTGTCATTTCATTCCATATTTGTGTCGTCCCATTACGATCCTGAGCGGCTCCTTTGTTCACATGTGATTGGATGGTAATTGTCTGCAGTGATATAAACTCAGTAAAGGTTGTTTTTTTACAGCTCTAATTTGTGACTATGCTAATTAAGAGCTGAGCAGAATGGAATTCACATCAGCAAATATTCCACTTTAAAAAAAAGCAATTTCAATGAACTGTTGTGGGTCAGTATGTGTCATATTTACTGCATTAATGTGGAGGACTGTGTGTAAATGAGGGTTACCGTAGGTCAGCAGCAGCTGGACCATTACATTATGATTTTATATATTTATTACTATGCTCAAAAACTGCCAGTGTTCATGGCAAAATGATACAGCTTTATATTCATGTGTTTTGTTTCTGTTTCTTCGTTTTTCTCTGATCAGACTAAATCCCTGTTATTAAACTTCCTGAAATCATACCAAAGATGCTTAATATGGTAAATAAAGTTAACTATTGTCATTAATTTCATATTTATACAATAAAAATGTGAATAAACAATCACGTGCAGAGATTACGCCAAATTTGGTGTCCAACCGTTAGCTACACATGCTAGAGCTAAAATTAGCCCACCTGTTTTACAGTGAAAAATATGGAGGAAATGTGTGATATTGTCCCAAAACATGTGGGTGAGGGTTTATGGCTATTATACAGCATTATGTTTATGTGTAAAAATAAATCAGTTTCCTCGTTTTTTTCTAATCAGACTCGCTAACACATTTCCTGAGTCATGACAAACATGATTAATATGTCAACAGAGTTAATTATTGTTCATAATTTCATATCTATTTACAGTAGAAATGCACTGAAACAAACAAACGCAAGATTTTATGTAAGATTTGACTCCCAACTGTTAGCTAGACATGCTAAGGCTAACATTAGCCCACCAAAATTCCACCAAAATATGGTGTAAATGTGTGATATTGTCCCAAAACAAGCATGTTGGGATATATTTAGTGTATATTTACTTTATCAGAAGGTGAAGTCTGTCATATCGCCTCATATTACATCATATTTTGTAGAGAATTGAGATTAAACTGAGGGCCGCATGTGGAAAAATCCTGGTTTATAGATTGATGAGTCAGTAAAGATCACATGAGAGTTTTGTTTATTTTAACATGTATATAATGATATATAAATAATAAAGGCTATAGAGCAGGTTGTAATTATTCTTGTTAATTTATGATACATTATGTGAAGACGATTAAAGTAAATGTTGTCAACTTTCTGTAATGGCGAAAAAAAAACCTTGAATAGGATTAAATACAATCTCAATATGCATGTATTTGTGTGTAAATGTGAGATATCTTCCCAAAAATAAATATACATTTTGTGTCAGAATACGGTTCCTGTCTGATTTTATTTAAAATAATGAAATAAAATGAAATAAATTAATAATCTCAATACTGCCATTTCAGTTTCAGGAAGATTCTGTAATTTCTGTCAATTTTTCGTGACCATTGAAATTCTGAGGCCTGAGACAAGATTCGATTTCTTTAAATAGAATAAAAATAGATCAATCTAGTGCTGGTGCTGCAAGGTTTTCTCTACTATAAGTAGAGTGGGCGGAGAATACATTGGCTTTCAATAAGCAAACCTCTTCTCACTCAGGTGGCAAGAAGGGTTGTCTTTGTGAGACATCTTCCTCATATTACTCAGAGAAGGGGTAATGTACAATCTAAAGTTACAATCTAAAGTTGTAGCTCCTGTATTACAGACAAGCTTTTCGCACGCTACGCCAGGCCTCAGGGCAGCACCATCCCAATCACGACAAGAGAACCGAGGGGCGAGGACCAACTTGCCGCTGCACAAATATTCTGAACAGACACTCCCCTGAACAAGGCCCAGGAAGTGGCTAAACCCCGAGTCAAATGTGCACGCAAGCCCACAGGCGGTTGCAGAACTTCACTAGAATAAGCCAAAGCAATCGCCTCCACCACCCAGAGTGACAGGCGTTGCTTAGTAACACGATTGCCTTTACGGGGTGGAGCCCAAGCGACGAAGAGCTGACCGCTTACCCTGAAGCTCCCTGTCATATCCACATACGCGTGCACAGCGTGTACAGGACACAACAGATTAGGCCCCTGCTCACCCTGTGAGGCAGGGAAGGCTGTGAGGTCAATAGAAGAACACAAACCCAACATCTTCGGCACAAACGCTGGGTTGGTCTTCAGCGCCATCCTAGCGTCACCTGGGAAAAACTGAGCACAGGATGAGTACACTGACAGCGCGTGGATGTCACTGACACGATTGGCTGATGCAAAAGCCAGCAGCAGCATTGCCTTTAGGGACACAAACTTCAAGTTTCATTGGTTCAAAAGGAGGACATTAAGTAAGATCTACACTGGCCCATGCTTAACGGGACCATATCTGTTCCACGACCTCCGGGTGAAGCCGCCACTCCCCGTAACACGGTGAACCCCTGGACAACAGGTTTGCCCCCAAATCCAGGGCCCCCGAAATGTGCGTCGCCAGGAGCGAGAGAGGGCGACCGCAACTCCAGAGGATCAGAGTGCAGCAAGTGCAGCTGATGAGAGCCAACCCGCCCTGACTGTTGACATACGCTACCGTGGTCGTATTGTCCGTCCTCACCAGGACATGGCAACCCATGAGGAACTGAAGGAAATGATTCAGCACAAGGAATACCGCTGAGAGTTCCAAGTAATTGACGTGGGAGCGCTGGAGACTCACACTCCAATGCCCTCTCACCAATCGCCCCTCGTGCACTGCGCCCCAGCACGTCAGGCAGTACTGGCGCGGCCGCAGCTATGGATGTGGGCTTCTTAGGCCAGCCGAACCGTGACCTGACGGTTGGGGAGGTCGGGGCGTAGACAGTTTAGGATTTTTAAACGAGGCAAGCAGGAGGAGACAGGACCAGAGGCTTCCTGGGAAGGTAGAGGCAGAGGTCATCGTCATCTTTCTTCTGCGCCTCACAGTGCCGCTGCATAAAGGCTAGCACGGAGCCAAAGATTTCTTCAGGGATGAAGGGCATGTCCAAGATGTCGCCCTTCTCTGCCTCAGAGAGGCTTGCCAGGTCGAGCCGAAGGGCTCGCTCCTGGAGGACCAGGGACCCCATCGCTTTCCCCATGGCTAGGGCCGCAAAACGCTGGACCCGGAGGCACAGGTCGGTGACCACTGACATCTCCTCCTTGCAGGTCGAGTCCGTAGTCCACTCAAAGTCATCACACAGCTCCGCCTGGTATGCCGTGAACAGTGATAAGACATTCAGAGCTCTGGTCGAGAGCCCCAAAGCCTTATAGGCATGCTCCAACAGGGCTGACTGCTAGCGGTCGGACTTCCCAGGCAGGCTTGGTTTCCGGGGAGAAACGACAGGAGCCCGGGGAAGCAGGTGTGCAGCAACCAGCAGCTCTACCGGAAGCAGGCACAGGCCCTCCGGTACCGCGCCCCTATTAGTGAGGCCGGTCCTTCCAGGAGAGTGCCACCTCATCCAACAGCTCTGAGAAGACGGGGACCAGCTGTTTCGCCATACCCCTGGTTGGGGGAAGTTGCTTCCCCTCATACCGGGACCTGGTGTGTCAGCCACCTATGGAGGCTCTTCATAGTGTAGGCGGCGCAGTGGTGGCAGGACCCGGGAGAGTCCAGGGCCCGCTGGGCATGTTCCAGCCCGAGGCACCTGGAGCAGACTTGGTGTGTGTCCCGCTCCAAAATCTTTTTGCCACACCTGCAGCCTCCAGCCCCTCCGGTGTGTGGGGCTTTTCCCTCTATTTGTCCACCCTGAGCTGGGGTGCAGGCAGGAAGAAGAAGCTAGTTAGCGCTAACACGTGGGTGCTAACCTCTAAGATAGTGGAGGGCCGACAACCAGCAACTGGTGACCCCGTGGGGTGGTGACGGCGGTGTCGTCACCGAGCTGCCAACTGGGGTGTTGAGTGGAAGGTGGTGAGCCGAGCCAAAGTGTCAGCAGTTGGTTCTTTTCGATGGCCGTGGAGGGCACCTAAGCAGTGTAGTCCCAAGCGTGGGGTCACGGAAAACACTGGTTTACCTGGTGGTCATGGGAAAGGATACCAGCAGCAGCGTCTGGCAACCAAATCCAAGTAGGGTACACCTGTGGACAGATCAGCTTCCTGATGAGAAGAGGTTTTGGAATGCCAATATATTCTCCGCCCACTCTACTTATAGTAGGTGGGACTTTGTCGCGAATGAATACATTTCACCAGCAAATCAGGTTGGTTTTATTAGAAAGGGTTTCTGTGATATGACGCAGAGACGTATATCCCATAGTGAGACATCAAAAGTAATGTTTTGAAAGAGAACTACATGTATCTGCAATGACACAGATTATTCACATGAAAAATGAAGTGATTAAGGGAAGAAAACAGCCTATAAAATAATATTTATCAACCAGAGGACAAAGAAAACAACTCAGTCCTTCATCAACTCACCTCCAGTCCATAATAAAGTTCATTATTTCTCATTAATTACTGTACAGTATAATTATATTCTATTTTAATTCACATATAATTTATTATAATGTTCACAAAAGAAAGAATGATGCGACTTTATACTTTCCGCGTCATTAATGTGTGTTTTTAATCATAAAAATAAAGCTTCACTTCTTTATCGACTTTTCTTCAACAGATAATAACACAAAAGAGTTTATATAAATGAATTATTATAGTCCATCAATTCTCATAACATTCCTTCAACAATAATAACCAGGCAGTGGAACGTAGCGTAACGTTACTAAAGGAGTATCGTAGGTGATACAGTCTCAGATGGAACGCTTGTGTCAGCCCTCTAATGCTCTCCTTAATTATCAGTTCCCTATTGAAAAGCTTGTTTCAGCATTATTTACCTTAATGCATCAGCTCTCTGTGTTTGTGTGTTTGCGTGTTTCTGTCTGCAGAGACACTTAAGATAATGAAAGGTCACTGTCACTGCCCACATTTAGCAAGGATGGAGAAATACACTAAAAATATGATCTATCACCTTGTTAGGCTTCCTAATCAATGACAATATTAGTATCAATTATTTTGGTGTGGGCGTCTGCACCTTTTTACCCCGAGATTTTAAATGATAATAAGTGACGATAATTGAACATGGATAGTTGAAGAAGTAATTGTAATTTTAAAATGTAATTGACCACATACCTGGCTGCAGGTCTGTGTGCGTGTGTGTGGATGTGTGTGGTGATAATTAGCAGATTTATCTGCCAATGGGCAATTGGCAGCTTGTAGAGAATCTATTTGAGTATTTTTGAACAGCTGAATGTGTTTGGATCCAGTTAGTAACTGTTGGCTCAGAGGAAGTTCATAAAATCTGATGAATAAAACAAAATAGATAAAGGTTGCTTTATTTTAATCCTTTAACCAAAAGGAAAACACATTTATTGTTAAATTAATTTGCCTGAAATGAAATTACTTGAGTTTGATGGACAGTTTTAAAGTGTTTGTCCTGCATTTATATTTAATTGTTGTGGTAATAACTTCATTATTTAGATTTATCTGAAAGAACAACTTCATATTTGATGGAACCGAACAACGATGGCAATTATTTTTGAATGACATCCGTCCTCTCTCAGAAACATAGGTAACTGGCCACCCCTAATTGAATCCACATAAAAAATTGTAATTCCGGAAGTTCTTTTGACACAGAAAACAATAAAATAAAATGAGAACGTAAACAAAAACACACAATAACAAAAACTCACAAAAAATAATGAAGTATCAACAAAAACATACAAAATGACATCATAGGCTCCCCAAATTAGTCCAAAAATACACAAATATGCAACAGAAATACACCAAATAACATTAAAAAACACTCAAACTCTTTGTTCTTTTCTGTATTAAGGCTCAGATATAATCACATTTTTGTGGATTGCTGTTCTTAAAGTGTAACGAAACTCCAAAAAAATAAGACATTAATACTGTTACTTAGTCCGTAACAGTCTGTAACCCACCGTAACAGTCTGTAAACATCCGTGAACGTCCATAACCCTACGTAACAGTCTGTAAACATCAGTGAAAGTCCGTAACCCTTCGTAACAATCTGTAACAGTCCATAACACTGCATAACAGTCCGTAACCCTGTGTAACAGTCGTAACAGTTCGTAAACGTCCGTACCCGTCTATAACAATCCGTAACGTCCGCAACAGTCCGTAATGGTCCGTAAATGTCAGTAGCCATCCGTTACCGTCTGTAATAGTCTGTAACCGCCCGTAACCCTCCGTAACAGTCCGTAACGGTCATTAACCCTTCGTAACAGTCAGTAACCATCCGTAACCTTCCATAACTCTCCGTAACCATACGTAACCCTTTCTAACAGTCTGTAAACCCACCGTAACCATCCATAACAGTCCGTAACCCTCTGTAACAGCCCGTAACCATCCGTAACCTTCCGTAACAGTCTGTAAACATCTGTGAATTTCCATAACACTCCGTAACAGTCGGTAACCGTTCGTAACAGTCCATAACAATTCGTAACAGTCCATAACAGTCCGTAACAATGCGTGAACGTCTGTAACAGCCCGTAATGTCGGTAACAGTCCATAAACGTCCGTAACCGTCTGTAACAGTCTTTAACCGCCCGTAACCATTTGTAACCATCCGTAACAATCTGTAACAGTCCATAATAGTCTACAACCCCACCGTAACAGTCCGTAACCTTCCATAACAGTCCGTAAACATGCATGAACAACCGTAACCCTTTGTAACACACCATACCAGTCAGTAATCATCCGTAACCCTCCGTAACAATTTGTAACCCCACCGTAACAGTCAGTAACAGTGTGTAACCCTCCATAACAGTCCGTAACCATCTGTAACCCTTCGTAACACATCATATCAGTCAGTAATAATCCGTAACCCTCCGTAACAATTTGTAACCCCACCGTAACAGTCAGTAACAGTGCGTAACCCTCCATAACAGTCCGTAACCATCTGTAACCCTTCGCAACACATCATACCAGTCAGTAATCATCCGTAATCATTTGTAACCACACCGTAACAGTCAGTAACAGTGCGTAACCCTCCATAACAGTCCGTAACCATACGTAACCCTCTTTAACGTCCGTAACCTTTGTTTGTGTTTTTTATGTGTATGTGAACCCTTTTATCAAAATTTAAAAAAAGTCTAAATAGTAATTCTGCTCATGATTTCTCCTTATGGAAAGTGTCTTTGTGGGTACGGTGAAGACCACTATGCAAGTGTTACAAATGATTCTGATAATAATAATATCATAACAATAATGTAAATAACAATTACTTGATATTTTAAAAAAACAATATAAGGGGGCGCCAAAAGTATATCTTGCCTAGGGTGCCAAAGAGGCTAGAGCCAGCACTGCACACACACACACACACCCACAGCCAGTAAAGTGGGTCGTCTGCTGCTCACTCAGTGAGTTAACAGGGATGTGAACAGCTGTTTGTTTCATCACCATCTATTATTGATGCATTGAAAGCTGATTCACGTCCAAAGGAACATCAGAGAGCAAGATATACAGTACATTAAGGTTAACTAGTGAATGATGAGCTCACTGGAGATTGGTTCAAACACACCTTACAATAACAATCTAGAATGACCACGCCCACTCAGATCAGTCTTTTTAAACTTCATTTTTCTAAACATCCGGCAATTTCTTACAATCCTTTAATATTCATCTAAATCACAAAAACATTTCATACATTTCAATATGGAAACGTCTGAAAAACCTCCTCGTGAAAGAGTAAAACCTTTTTAATGTTATTTGAGTGTTTTTTTTTTCTTCTAAATTTAGGTGTTTTTATTACCAGCTTTTATTGAACTATTTAGATGTAGTAAAAGCCTGCAGTGACTCAGCATTAGGGAGAATCACTCCCACAGTAATACTCCCAGAGCTCCAGGCCTTTCAGATGCCTCTACCATCAACATTGATTCCATCTTGGATGTAATTAAAATAATGCTCCTGAAGCCCTTACGTCTCAGTCCAAAAACCTTCTTGGCTTCAGTTTGTGGTGCACAGGAGGAAAAAGTGTTGGAAAAGCAGTGATTTAAGGAGCCGTTAGTGTCTTTAATAATTCACTGATTAACTGATCAGCATCCTGAGCAAAGAGGAGAAGGTCCTGCCAACCACTGCCTGAGAGCAGAATCACAATTAGACAAGAAAGCATTTAGAGAAAAGATGCTGAGAATCTAATCAGTGAAAGAACCAGAAGAAGCAGACGAAGACACACACACACACACACACACACACACACACACACACACACACGCACGCACACACACACACACACACACACACACACACACACACACACACACACACACACACACACACACACAGCTGAGGATCAACATCAGCAGTTTGAACAGTTTGAAGCCTGAAGGGGGAAAATACAATAACTTAAATGGGTTTCTCTAGTTAGGAATGATTTGCCTTCTTATTGTATTTGGCAAGTGAAAATTGCCAAATACATGGTTCTCGTAGGAGTTATTATTATTTTTCTTCCGCAACTCCTTTGTTGTAGAACTCCTTCGAGGCTATCAATGCAGCACTAATGACACGTATGTCATCTCATAGGGGCAATGTCAAGGATGTGCAGTCGACCTTTTTTTCAGAGGCTCAGTGGGGGTCCAAACTCACTCCACTAAAAATAAATGACTTTAGATGAAACTCTTTCAATACAAGCTTTTCTCTGCTGAATCATTCTATATATTAAAATATTGTGTAGCCCCTCCCTCTAACTCGAGTTCTCCTCATCAATCTGGGTCTGTGTCTGGCGAATCCTTTCGAAACCAGGGAAGGACATGAACAGAATGCTTGAAGCTGATTGGGCGAAGCGCCTGTCCACCATGATTTGTTTTAGACAATCACACGGTAACAAATGTTGACGTCATCATTGACATGCGCCGCAGAGATGCTGCTACAACAACAACAAGGCTCCGCTGGTGAAAACTTTCTTTTGGGATAATGCTGTGGTCATTATGTCGTTGAGTGACTTTTGCCGTTTTTGCAACATGAGTATGCGAGTTTAGGGCACATTAATCGTCCTCCTGCGTCAACGTCTTTCTATTTTGATTCGGAGCTATGCTAATAGCAGGAGCCCAGCTAGTTCCTCTCCCCACAACTGTGCATGCGCCAGTTTTGCTTCGGTGCTTTTGCCTTCGTCGCACCCGGATGTCCCGCCCTAAACCACAACACTGCCTCATGATTGGTTCGAATCGTTTCGGTTCGGATTCGAAAGGTAAAGGCGGGAACAGCACAAGATGGATTCTGGTGTTTGTGAACACCATGAGAATCCATCTTGCAGGCAAGGTAATCAAAACATCAGTGTCACTGAAACTTTACTAACGTTCCTCCTGACCCACAGTGTGAGAATCTCTTTATATTTGCGAACCTGAGCCTCTCACAGACTCACAGCTCGGCCATTGTTGTAAAGATAAACCAGTTCTGTTTGTCCTGTGAGTGCAAATGAAAGGTGGAATGTAAACGTTTACAGTTTGAGCCTCTGCTAACATGGAGCAAACTGTTATACTACACTGCCTAGTTTACACTCTGCCTGAACCATTAGCTAACATGAGCACTAACATGCTAAACCATTTGCGTTAACATGTTAATATGAGGTAAACCATGAGTGCTAACATGGTAACATGAGCTAAACTATGAATGCTAACATGCTAACATGAGTTAAACCATGAGCACTAACATGCTAACAGGAGATAAACCATGAGGGTAACATGCTAATATGAGCTAAACCATGAGTGCCAACATGCTAACATGAGCTAAACCATGAGCGCTAACATGACTTAAACCATGAGTGCTTACATGGTAATATGAGCTACATCATGAATGCTAACATGAGTGCCAACATGCTAACAGGAGCTAAACCATGAATGCTAACATGAGCTAAACCATGAGTGCCAACATGCTAACAGGAGCTAAACCATGAGCATTAACAAGCTAATATGAGCTAAAACATAGGTGCTAACATGCTAACATTAGCTAAACCATGAGCACCAACATGCTAACATAAGCTAAATCATGAGTGCTAACATGCTAACATGACCTAAACCATGAGTTTTAACATGCTAATGAGTTAAACCATGAGTGCTAACATGCTAACATGCGCTTAATCATGTGCGCTAAAATGCTAACATGACCTAAACCACGAGTGTTAACATGCTACTATGAGCTAAACCATGAGTGCTAGCATAAGCTAAACCATAAGCACTAACATGCTAACATGACCACCAAAAGGAGCTAAAACCATGACTGCTAACATGCTAACATGACCTGAACCATGAGTGCAAACATGCTAGCATGACCCAAAACCATAAGCGGTAACATGCTATCATAAGCTAAACCATGAGCACTAACATGCTAACATTACCTAAATCCATGACCGTTAACATGACCTAAAACCATGACTGCTAACATGACCTGAAACATGAATGCAAACATGCTAACATGGCCTAAACCATGAGCGTTAACATGCTAGCATAAGCTAAACCATGAGCACTAACATGCTAACATGACCTAAAACCATGACTGCTAACATGACCTAAAGCATGAACGCATACATGCTAACATGATGTAAGCCATGAGCGCAAACATGCTAACATGCCAACATGACCCAAACCATGAACACTAACATGCTAACATATGACCTGAACCATGAGCACTATCATACTAACATACTAACATTACCTAAACTATGAGCGCTAACATGCTAACATGAGCTAAATAATGAGTGCTAACATGTTGACATGACCTGAACCATGAGTGCTAGCATGCTAACATGACCTAAGCCATGAGCAAAAACATGCTAACATTACCTAAATCATGAGCACTAACATGCAAACATGACCTAAACCATGAGCGTTAACATGCTAACATGACATAAACCGTGAGCGTTAACATGCTAACATGAGCTAAACCATGAGCGCTAACATGACATGAACCATGACTGCTAACATGCTAACATGACCTAAACTATGAGGGTAGCATGCTAACATGAGCGAAACCATGAGCGCTGACATGACATAAACCATGACTGCTAACATGCTCACATGCTAACATGCTAACATGCAGTCATGCTTGTATTTCCTTATGTTTCACTGAACACAAGAATACATCTTCAGCCTGTCTCAGAACAGATCTACACAGCTGGGGAGGTGAGTTTTAGAAACTTTTGGACTATTGTTATTATTCTCATTATTATTATTATCAGATTGTATTTCTTTTACCTTTAGTCACTGTGAGTAAAACAAGGACATGTCCTCTAAAGACTTCAGGTTTATTGTTGTCTGGTTCAAAGATGTAAAGGTATGTGGAAATGTATCAGATTTATTGTTGTGCAACATCAAAAAAACACAATCACAACCTCACAAATAAATAAAAATCTATAAATGCAAAGAGAGCGAGACGAAACAGAACCATCAGCCACATCAAAGAGCCACATCAAAGAGACGCAAAGTTCAAAATTGAGTGTGTATGTGTGTGTGTGTGTGTGTGTGTGTGTGTGTGTGTGTGTGTGTGTGTGTGTGTGTGTGTGTGTGTGTGTGTGTGTGTGTGTGATATAGAAAATGTTAAAGAATGTGGTTTGAACATAAATTGCTTCCAGCTTTAAAAGAAAAGGGAATCCATTCCACAGAGAAACCTTCATGTCTGTGTTTAATTTAGTTAAAACTCCATGAAACTACGTTAGTTAAACTCAATCATTGTTTAAAGTTTGTCCTTCAAAAACTAGTGGGACTGTGAATAGTTTCTATGTAATATTAATTTTTCACCTGCTGAGAACTCACAGATCTGCACACGTTGGAATCTTGATATTCAGCACTTTTTACCAACAACTGTTCCTGTTTTTACAACTGGACTCACTTAAATAATCCAAATATTTGCAGGTTCTTTAAAATTCAACCCAAAGCTCAAAGGAATGCAGTTTCAGAGCTGAAAATAAACATTATTTTAGTACTTTCACCTGATAAAATACATCAACCATTGTATTAATCTCACAGCTTCAGCTTTCTTCATATTATTTCAAAGTAAAATGAAACAATAAAGAGCGTAAATCAGGTGGACCGCCAATCTTTGGCAAGAAAACGAACAATTTCCACATTATTCTGCCCTACAATTATTTGTAATGTAATAGAAGTAACAAACAATATCCAATCAATAAATTTCCTTGAGTTATTGAGCAATTTGTATTCAATTGTGGACAAAAAATTTGGATTTTGGAAAAAATAAAGAATTATTTTTCAACAATTTGCGAAGAAAATTACTGTCATGAGATAAAAGCGTATCAATATTGAGGATATTGATTTAATTAATGTATTTGGAAGATGCTGATTATAAAGTTGTGCATGCTAAAATAAACTACATTTAGCAACAAACATGCATAATTTTTTTTAATGTTACTTTTGACCAGATTTACAGCAATATTTGTGAAATTTGTTATATTTATTTTATCTTAAAATTAAATGTTAAATGTTAAACATAAATATGAATGGTAAATATAAATGTCAAATGTTAGATCTAAATCTAAATCTAAATGTGAAATCTGAATGTTAAATGTTAGATATAAATGTCACGAGTGAAAGTAAATATTTAGCTTATATGCAAATTCACCAGAAGTACCAACATAAAAGCTCAGTCCGGCGAATTTGCATATTAGCTAAAAATTTAGTTTCACCCGTGACATTTAGATTTAACATTTAGATTTTATTATTTAGATTTATATTGAACATTTGAGATTTACATTTAACATTTAGATTTTCTTATTTAGATTTATTTTTAACATTTAGATTTTATTATTTGGATTTATATTTAACAATTACATTTAGATTTAACATTTAAGATTTACATTTAACATTTAGATTTAACATTTAGATTTTGATTAAACACTTAAGATTTACATTTAACATTTGGATTTAACATTTAGATTTATATTTAACATTTAGAGTTAACATTTACGATTTACATTTAACATTTAGATTTATATTTAGCATTTAAGATTTACATATAACATTTGGATTTAGATTTACTATTTAACATTTAAATTTATTTTTCAACTAATTTAATTTAGATTTAACATTTAGATTTAACAATTACATTTAACATTTAGATTTAGATTGAACATTTAGATTTAACAATTACATTTAACATTTAGATTTAGATTCAACATTTAAGATTTACATTTAACATTTAGATTTATATTTAACATTTAGAATTACATTTAACATTTAGAGTTAACATTTACGATTTACATTTAACATTTAGATTTAGATTTAACATTTAAGATTTACATTTAACATTTAGATTTAGATTTACTATTTAACATTTAAATTTATTTTTCAACTTAATTTAATTTAGATTTAACATTGACATTATATTTTTACGGCAAAAAAAATAACACATTTCACAAATATTGCTGTAAATCTGGTCAAAAGTAACAAAATTCACTTACTTTTTATAAATGTGGTTGTTGCTAAATGTTGCTAAATGTTGCTGTTTATTTTAGCATGTGCAACCTTACAATTGGCACCTCATACAAGTGCCTATAAAAGCAACTCAATTACAGTGACGTGAGTAATTGTAATTGTAATCCATTACTTTAGCGTCTGGCTTCTTGTTGAGTGTTTGTTGCTCTAAGAACAGGAAGCTGGTGTAGCTTCATCATCAGTTCTTTAAATGCACTCTTTCTGTTCTAAACATGAACATTTGAGTTTGTTTGTAATAATCATGACACAGCGTGTGTTTCTTTAAACACGTTGAAGGTTTCTAGGCTGAAAGTATTGTGAGTAGAACTCCCTCAGACTCAGAGTTCTATAGATTTATGTTTCCATCAAAGCCTGAGGAGCAGAATCAGGAGCAGATGTGAGAAGGACAGGATTTAGGAGGAGCTACAAACACTATGATTAAAACCAGGATCAAACTAATCTACTTTTTTTTAACTTTAGCTTCAGCCTCAAACTTTATAAAAAGAAGGAAATCCCTAAAGATTCCACGGGAAACGAAATGTGGAATAAATACCACAGATTACTCCCCCTCACACCAACAACAAGGAGAAGCTTTGAGAATGTTTCCATCATCCAATCACTGAAGGTTTCTGATCACATTCAACCATCCTATTGGTCAATGCCATAAGGCAAGTTGTAGGTAATGGAGACAAAAACATGGATGATGTAAGAGATGATCAACATTCATGTCAGCATTAATATAATGATGGTT
Organism: Gouania willdenowi; assembly: GCF_900634775.1. Taxonomy (NCBI): domain Eukaryota; kingdom Metazoa; phylum Chordata; class Actinopteri; order Blenniiformes; family Gobiesocidae; genus Gouania; species Gouania willdenowi. The sequence goes on along the minus strand of NC_041063.1, from coordinate 7,801,404 downwards.
AGGATCATCTTCTTGATTATCTTCACTATTTAAGGCAGACATGGCAACTCACGGCCCACAACAAAGTAAACGCACAAAATGACTCCAAAAACACACTGAACAGAAAAAATATACACAATTACTGAAAAAAACACACAAGACAACTACAAATGTAGACAAAAAATACAGAATAATAAATAAAACTACAAGAAAAATTACTTAAAAATGCAAAAACAAAAAAAATAACAAAAAAACACAGAAATATACAGAGACAACAAAAGTATATAAAATAACTCCAAAAACACACAAAGCAACCAAAAAATTACAAAAAAAAAAAGACATAATATATGAAATAACAAAAAAAGACTAAACCTTAATTTCTGAAATGTACAAACATGTGATTGTATCTGATCTGAGGGTCACATGATCAACATTCATGTCAGCATTAGAATAATGACCAATCAGAGCATTTACATAAAACAAAGGGTTTGTGTGCTTTTTGATTTATTTAGGGTGTTTTTTATTGTTGTTTTGTGTCTGTTTTTTGTGACTAATTAAGGATATTTTTGTTCTCATATATTTTGTGTATTTTTGTCGTCATCTTGCACGTTTTACAAGTAATGTTATGTTGTTTTAAATATTTTTTGTTTGAATTTAAAACTTTTTAACTCGTTAAGAGTTTAGTTTGCATTGTTGTTTTGTTATTTTTGTTCATTTTGGCAGTGGTTCTGTGAATTTTTCTATAATTTTTGGTGTTTATTGAAGTCATTTTGTGTATTTTCTTCTGATTTAGAAGTTGTTTTGGGTATTTTTGATATCCTTCTGTGTGTTTTTATGTCATTTTGTATGTTTTTGGAGTAACTTTTGTATATTTAAGTTATAATTTAGTATATTATATATTTTATATTTTTGTCATCATTTTGGGAGTAATTTTGTGTATTTTTGTTGTCATTTTGTGTATTTTCTTCCGATTTTGTGGTCGATTTGTATATTCTTCTGTGTGTTTTTATGTCCTTGCGTTTTCTATAATTTGTTGTTATTTTGGGAGTGATTTTGTGTCTTCTTTGTATATTTTTTCAGATTTTGTCAACAGTTTGTGTATTTTTGATATCATTCTGTGTGTTTTTATGTCATTGCTTATGTTTTTGGAGTAATTTGTATATTTTGGTTATCATTTTGTATTTTCTGTTATTTTTCTATATTTTGTTGTAATTTTGGGGGTGATTTCAGGTGGGTTTTTTTTAATCTATTTTTCACATTTTGTAGTTGTTTAGTATATTTTTCATATTCTTTTGTGTTTTCATGTCATTGCGTATGTTTTTGGAGTAACTTTTGTACATTTCTGTTATCATTTTGTATTTTCAGTTATTTTTCTATGCTTTTGTAGTCGTTTTGGGGGTAATTTCATGTATTTCTGTCATTTTATACATTCATGTTGGGGGCCCTTATAAAAATAGACCCAGGGCCGGATGTGGCCCCTGGTCCATGTCGGTAATAGACTCTTTTTGTGGGTGTTAATGATGTGATAAACGTTGAGGTAGAGCACTAATATTTATCCTCTAAGCAAAATAAACATGTTGAATAACGTTAGAGAAGAATACAATGTTCTCTGCTATCCAGACATGTTTCTACTGCCAACTGTCAGTCTTCCTCAGAGGCATCTACTGATCGCTTTGATGAGTTCTTTCTGGGCGTGGCCTTTCAAAGTAAATTTTAAAGTACATTTCCTGAATTGAAACTTTAACATATTATTTCAAAAAAGAGGAAAAAACAAACTTGCTGGAATTATTGAAGGTTTAGAGGTTAAAACGTGTTCCTCAGAGAAGAAGAAAGTGTCTTTGTCCGTCAAAAGGTCACATTTTTTTGTTCTCCATTTTTGTGCCAAATAGACACAAAACTCAAATATCTGAAACACACTGAGGTCTTTTATTCACAGGCAGAAGCTTCACTGGTGGAAGTAGAAATGCATTTTTGTGGTGAAACGTATAGAAAACAGCTGCAAACATAGAGTTAGTAATGGAACACTTTATATCAAATCAATGTGGAGACTTATGGCTGATATCAGACCATCACTTCTTTAATCTGAATCATGTTCAACTTTGGCTGCTCATTCTTTATGCTCCTTTATTCTCTTTGTAAAACTGCCACAAACACAACATTACGTCACCAAACATCTTGGCCCAGAAATAAGAACCTTTAGGATTGAAAAGGATAAACTATGTGTTTATTAGATAAATGTCATATTTATTTAAAGCCAAACAATCCATTAGATCAGTTGTTCTCAACCTTTTCAGGCCCCGATCTTCAAAATAAAGGTTCCAGAGAGCGGGGACCCCCACTGTAGCTGAAGGTGGTTGAACACAGACATGAACATTGAAGAACAGTCATGTGGAGACAGGGTCATCTATAAGGGGAATACAGGGGAGAGATTTTTGGGGTCCATCCATAAAGTCAGCAAAATGATGGTTCATGGTTTATTTATTCATCTGAATAATATCCAGGAAGATTATTATTATTATAGTCATCTTAAAGATGGAAATCCTTGTTTTAATCACAAATACAATGGTTAAAAGTGACCAAAAATGGTGGAAAAGGTGGTGAAATGGGTTTTTAAAAACCACAGAAATTGGTTAAAAGTTGCAAATTAGAGTGTGTAAAAACAGACAGTAAAAGGGTTCAAAGTGTTAATATTGGAACAATTAGTTTAAACTGGCAAATAATGGGCATGACAAATGGTGAATGTGGCTAAATTGGCAAAAATAAAATATGGTGGAAAGAGGTTAAAAGTGACAATAATGCGTCAACATATGTGACATTAGGTGGAAAAATGGTGGAAAGGGTTTAGAAGTGTTGAAAATGTCTAGAAAGTGGGACAAATGTGCAGAAAAGACATTGAATTGTGATGTAGAAGTGTCAGAAATAGGAGTAATGTAGCAAAAATACATTAAAAGGAGTAAAAATATGGCAAGAAAAAGTGATGAAAATAGGTTAAAATATGGTGAGTTTGGTGTAGTTGCAGAAAAGGATAAAAATAAGGAAAAATGGGCTCAAATTGTTTAAAATTATTTATTGAAGACATCTTCTCCTAGTGTTTCATGATCTCAAATGGGGGTCCACCACTTTTCCAACTAATGTCAAATATGTTGATTTATTTTGTCACTTTTAATCTTTATTTATTTATTTATTTATTTTTTTACCATATTTCATGATTATTTTTGCCAATTTAACCACATTCACCATTTATCATGCCCATTATTTGCCATTTTAAACTAATTGTTTTAATATTGACACTTTGGACCCTTTTAACAACTTGTTCTGTCTGTTTTTGTCCACTCTAATTTGCAACTTTTAACAAATTTTTGTGGTTTTTAAAATCCCATTTCACCACCTTTTTCACCATT